>NC_046661.1:26362164-26363479 GCF_010883055.1 Belonocnema kinseyi
TTCGAGGCTTAGTCATATCGAACCAGAACTCCGCGAAACTGTTGCTAAAGTTGTTCAGTCTTACCATGACATTTTCGCACTGCCAGGCGACCCTCTCCCGAGAAGCAACTTAACTGCCCACCGTATTGTCCTAAAAACAGAAAAAATCATCAACAATAAGTCTTATCGGCCGCCCGAGTGCCACAAAAAAGAGATTAAAACCCAAGTAGCTGAAATGCTAACAAAGAAAATAATCAGGCACTCCGAGTCACCCTATAACTCACCGTTATGGGTAGTACCCAAAAAGATTGACGCCTCTGGAAATCGAAAGTGGCGAATTGTTGTAGACTTTCGCAAGATTAACGAAATTACTGACCAGGACGCTTATCCGCTTCCTATAATTGACGATATTTTGGACGGTCTTGGAAAAGCAAAATTCTTCTCGGCACTCAATTTAAGTGCCGGCTTCCACCAAATACCTATGGAAGACTCTTCAAAAAAGTATACTGCTTTCTCGACTCCTGAAGGGCATTTCGAGTTCGAAAGATTATCCTTCGGGCTCAAAAATGCTCCCGCAACGTTCCAGAGAATGATTGACAATGCGCTCAGAGGATTAATCGGGAAGATTTGCTTCGCATATCTCGATGACATTGTGGTGTTCGGGTCAAGTATAGAGGAACATAATCAAAATTTAGTATTACTTTTTGAACGATTTCGTCAAACTGGACTTCAGCTACAGCCTGATAAGTGCGAATACTTAAGGCCTGAGCTAGAATATCTGGGACATATTATCACAAAGGATGGAGTGAAACCTAACCCTGCAAAGTTATCTGCAGTTTCAAATTTCAAACAACCTAAGAACGTGAAGGAGGTTAGATCCTTTTTAGGCCTTTCAGGATACTATCGAAAATTCATAAAAAACTATTCGACCATCGCGAAACCTTTGAACGAACTTACAAAAATCTGTCAAGAATTTATTTGGACAGGCAAATGCCAGGAAGCATTTGAAATATTAAAAGACTCCCTATGCCAAGCACCCGTCTTACGCTATCCCGATTATAATAAACAATTCTCGTTAACAACTGATGCCTCAAATGTTGGCCTAGGTGCAATCTTATCACAAGAGGGGCACCCTTGTTGCTATATTTCAAGAGTTTTGAATGATAATGAGCAGAATTATACAACGACCCAGAAGGAACTATTGGCAATAGTGTGGGCAGTCAGACGCCTTCGGCAATATCTACTGGGACGTAAATTCACCATTTTTACCGATCATCAAGCACTCACATGGTTATTTAACGTTAAAGATCCATCCTCCCGATTAATGCAATGGCGC
>NC_046661.1:26363579-26367556 GCF_010883055.1 Belonocnema kinseyi
ACTTACTTAATTCGGCCCGAGTACGTGTTTTCCGGTGGTTCCCAGCGAAAATATCACCGTATATTAATGAAGATCACTTATAAATTCACTTCACTATTTTTTTCAAATATTAAGGATCACTTGTGAATTCACTGAATCGAAGATTCCACTATTCTTTTCAAAGATAGCCGACTTTGATCGTAATCGTCTCGGATTATCCTGGCAGGATCGCCAAAATGTGACGGGTCTAATTAATAAAACAAACCCTTATTTATCATTTATGGCGATATCCGTAGATATCGCAACTTTATTGTTGAGTTTCCACAGTGGTACGAATCCGTAAACAAGTACACGACTGGCATAGAGCTAGATTTGTCAATTAACTGCCGGAATGTTGGAAGGACAGGTCAGTTTAGGGTCCCAACTATTTGGACCCTGGAGTAGGGGTGACTACAAGCTCGTCACATTTGATACTTTGATACTTAATACCTCGTAAATAAAATAGTTTAATTGTCCATTTATCTTAGAGTGTAGAAAATTTGATCTTTCTTTTCGTAGAGCATGGCATTCATAAAGATGCGTTTGAGGCTCTCACGCCTGAGGGTACTTTCGTTGAAAAACTGTTAGCAAGCGAAGTGCTTGGAATACAAATAAAATTGGAACGGAAGCTACGAGATTACATCGTCTTGAGGGAAAAACGTATCTCCAATTCAACATCGAATGATTCAGGTTTTGAGAGTACATAAAGTACGTTTTTGATCTAAAAAATATTTAGCAACGCCGACAAAACTATTTTGCGCATTCAGCAAAACAATTTACTTCAGACAAAAAAATAATTGGGTTGACCTTACAAACGTATTTTGTTAGCTTAATAAAAAAATTTTTTTAAACCAACAAAATATTGTATTAGGGTGACGAAAGAATTTTGTTGTCGCAACAAACAAATTTGGTTATGCTAACAAAATAGTTTTGTTGCATGAAGAGCAACAAAATTATTGTGTTGAGACAACAAAATTTTGATTGTTCCAGCCAAACAGTTTTCTCAGTGTAGGACCTGCTATTCGTACCGGAAAAATCCGGTTATAAGTACAAAGAATTCGGTACACGCACCAAAGACCATACTTAAAACTGGATATTTTAAACTCACAGCTTTTAAATATATTCAAAAATTGACAATGTGAAGAATTAGTTTTAAACAGCCGAATATATAAAATTGGAATCGGAGAAATACGTAGTATGGGATTTTAAAATGATTATTTATTGGAAGAAAAAATTCCACAGTTTAAAGCACAATGGGTATTTTAGCAATATTAGTATATAAAAACAAATGCAAAATAAATATCGATAATTATCATAGAATGGATTGGACGAAGTTAATTTAGGTGAATTTTCAATCTCCTCTCCGCTCTATGCTGACGTTCTAATCCTTGGTCTCTTTTCAGCGATCAATGTATCAAAATCCTTCTTTGATCATACATATATGCATAAAAACTATCTTCGTTTTGAATAAAACAATAAAAAAAATTTAAATGCAATATATTTCATTATTTTCTGCGCTAAAACAAATTTCATGGATAATTTGTGTTTTGCGTTGTGGTGAATGGTGATTGTAAAAATCTTTTTTGAAAATATTGGCAAGATTACGATATCCGTGGCCACACAGTTTTGAAGCGGATTCCTATAGGATTATTGGCGAAAAACACGAATATGAAAGTTTTAAAACGATATCTCAAATATTTTTCGAGATATCGATTTTTAAACTTTTTTCAAATGTACATACATAATTTCTTAAAGTTCATTTCAATATGGGATTTTTTCACGAGAAAACTTCTATATCAATATCTCGTAAATAGGTCTCAAGATACTGTTTTATTTATATTAAATAAATAACTTACTTTCCCACGAGGCGTAGGAAAAGGGGTAAAGGTGTGACTTTACGTCATTTTTGTGACCAGTCACAGGGCTGTCTTTCCACCCCAACGAGGCGTTGGAAAAGGGGTTGGGATGCGAACTTACATTATTTCTGTGACCAGTCATAACAGTGCCTCCTCGCCCCTACGAGGAGTTGGAAAAAGGGTTAGGGGTACAACCTTAAATTATTTCTGTAACCAGTCACAGGGGTGCCTCCCCCACAAGGCGCTGGAAAGGGGGTAGGGGTGCGACCTTACATTATTTCTGTGACCAATTACAGGGCTGCCTTCCAGCCCTTCACGAGGCGTTGGAAAACCGGTAGGGGGTGTTCCAGTGGTGTAGTCCTAAAAAAAAGTGGCCTGGCGGTACATTCACAGAAACACACCTTGATGTCAATTTTCAAGGTCAAATGGAGGTAAGACCTTTTTCTTAAAAGAGAAACCCTATTTTTGACTATTATTTCCCGCTGTTTTCAAATCCGCAGTCAAAAAAGAGGTTCTCATTTAAGAAAAGTGTCTTACCTCCATTTGACCATAAAAATTGACTGCAAGGTCAAACTTGATGGTACAATCAAATGCTCCTCACGGTCCTGGTCCACCTTTGTCCGAACCATTTCTTCGTAGATAAAATATTTTAGAACATATTTGCGCATATTTGGGCTATTAACCAGTAAAAGCTTGGTACCTTGAAGAGCGCCGATTATAAGGACGATTAGTTTAACAGAATATTCAGGACACAATCGTCGAACTTCCTTATAAGTTATCTATACCTCTCTTTCTTTTCATCCTCCTTGGCTATGATGTTTTTGTTAGCTGGTGCCAAAAATTCAATAACGTACATGGTTCGCTTCTCGAAGTCGAGAAGAACCATGTCAGGCGTCGAGTGTGCAACAGACGCAATTGTCGAGAATATAAAGTTTCAATATTATACGATTTTTTTATTTTTGATTAGTCTTCTCTTTAATGCATGTACTTAAAATCAATCGAATTTTTTAATTTTTACTTAGTTGTATGTTGTATAAAATCACCAGAACCCCCTAAAGGGTTGTATTTCTTATTGCAGTGTTTCTTAACGACTTTTTCATATTTTAACTTAATAATCATTTGATTATCCCTCACCCAAATGACCCTTTTCAGGCACCTTTTTTTCAAGCAGGCAAAAATTACGGAATTTAACTTTTTAATTCTTCAATATAAGATTTAAAAATAATATATTTGGAATCTATGAGTTTTTACGATTCCGCGCCTATACAATTTGTCTTTAAAAGTTAAAAATTGTACATTTTAAATATATTATTCTCAAATCACTAATTGCAAAATTGAACATTATTACAAGCGCCTGAGACTCAGGCTCCGAGACGTAGATGATATTGTTGTCCTGAAGTGGGTTTTATTCTTTCCTAAAATTGAATTCTTAATGTACACTGTGGACTTTCAGGAAACTATTACGATGAAATTAAGTTTTGCGTTGACTGATTCTCTCAAGCGGGCTACCCTTGTTCATAAACAGGCCAAAGTGACGAAATTGAACAATTTTTTAACTTTTCAGTGCGCACTTTAAAAATAATATATTTTGAATCTGCAATTTTTTACAATTACATGATAAATTGGTTGGTTTGATAATTTGGATAAAAAAGATCAAAATTTGGCAAGCAATAATATTATTGCTTAAGTAAAACTGTTCAAATTTCAAACTTCTTCAAACAAATTACATATACTCTGAGACTCCAATAGACAGGGAGCGAACCAGCGTTGTCTGATGTTGTGCACCGAGCTTAGCTTAGGCTTCCTCGCTGCAGAGAACCATGGCATGCGGGAGTGGTGGGAGAGCTCGGTGCGCAACTTCAGATTACACTCGTCCGCTCTCTTCTATTAGAGATAAATTTACGATCCGGGAAATCCAGTAACAGTTTATTGAGTTTCAGAAATTTTAAATATTACACTTTATACACTTTCTATTCCTATTGCCATATATATAATTAAAATTTTGTCATAAGGACAACCGCAGGATTTCGCCGGGAGCGGGTGCTAATCTGAATAATTGCACCCGCTTCCAGCGAAATCGCGGTAAAATTTCAGCCATAACCA
>NC_046661.1:26367656-26371233 GCF_010883055.1 Belonocnema kinseyi
TCTTACTTTATGATCAAGGGTCGAAAAAAGTTCTAGTTTTGTGATTCATGTAGTGGAAAACCTCCAGAACAGTATCCAAAACATCGATTTTTTAAAAAAAAAATATCAATTTATCACGTTTATTGTCCACTTACGCCGACTAGGAGTTGTTTTTTAAAAAAGTGACTTTAAATTCGTGATCAGCGACCTCAAAAAAACCCAGTAAAGTATTTTCAATGTTTATAAGTCGGTTTAAAATCGTAAAACTTGATTTTAATGTCATTTTAATCAAATTTGAAGCAAATTTTCACTTTTCGCGATTTTCTGCCCTTTCATCGCCGTATGGTGGGTTGAAATTTTTGTAAAAAAAAATCAAAACATGGTTTTCGATGTATTTTTTCCCGTAGAATTCGAATCTGAAGTCAAAAAAATAAAATTTTTCTTTATTTTTTTTATTTTAAAAAAAAACCATGAAAAAACCGTAAAAAATGAGGTTTTTCGATCAAAACCCCATAAAAAACATGTTTCTATCAACTGATATTTCTAATAATCATTTAATTTCTAATAATTAAAAATTTGTCATAAGGGCAAGCGCAGGATTTCGCCGGGAGCGGGTGCTAATCTGAAAAATAGCACCCGCTTCCAGCGAAATCGCGGTAAAATTTCAGCCACAACCACGTCTTTGCACACCGACCGAGTCCTGGAATTACTCGTGGATTTAAAACCGATGTATATATATATATATATATATATATCAATCAAATGACCATCACGGATATACGGGCAGATAGGGGGCGCGATGTTTCTATCAACTGATATTTCTAATGCATTGTGACTCTCTATTTCTCTCTGATATATAAATAATTAAAAATTTGTTATAAGGGCAAGCGCAGGATTTTGCCGGAAGCGGGTGCTAATCTGAAAAATAGCACCCGCCCCCAGCGAAATCGCGGTAAAATTTCAGCCGCAACCACGTCTCACGACCGTGAGATAGCGATGGTAAGGACGATTAGTTTAACAGAATATTCCGTGTACAATCGTTGCAACTCCCTTATAAGGTCTCGATACCTCTCTTTCTTTTTATTCTCCTTGGCTATGATGTTTTTGTCAGCTGGTGCCGAAAATTCCATAACGAACATGGTTCGCTTCTCGAAGTCAAGAAGAACCATGTCAGGCCTCGAGTGAGCAACAGAAACAATTGTCGAGAATATAAAGTTCCAGTATATGCGGCACTTCCCATTCTCGACAATTGACTCGATTTCCCTTGGAGCATTTCGAGGGGCGATATTAAGTTTAATGCCGTAAGAGTGACAGAGATGGTAATAAAACACTCTTAGTACCGCATTGTGCCTTTGAATGTAGATCGTTCCCGCGTGAGTTGGACAACTAGATAGTATTTGAGTTAAATGCTCGGGGTGTGCATGGCACGCCCTGCAGCTATCATCAGGAATGTCTAGGCTCAAAATGTGGCCACGGTATGTTAAGGTGGAAATGACACCGTCTTGGCATGCCAAAATGAAACCCTCCTTACCAGACTTCAATCCGGGCGATTTAAGAAAAGCAAAAGTTAGTTCACAAGACATTGACTGATCCTTTACATTTCTGTGGAAGATACCGTGCATCCTCTTATCGAGGAGCTGTTCATGAAAGTTTTTTTCTAGTGCTTTCTTAATCCAGGCTTAATTCCTGACCATTTTAAGAAGAGGGTCTCTTCCATTTGCGACTCTATGTACTGTACCTAGAATAATCCTGTTGTGAAGACATTCAAGACTCAATATTCCGCGACCACATTGACGGCGTGAGATGTACAGTCGCGGAACAAAAGATTTAAGATGCATGCTTTTGTTCATGTGCATAACCCTTCTTGTCCCGATATCAAGGGATCTGAGCTCGTTCTTCGTCCATGGAACTACTCTAAATGAATAGAGTACTACCGGGACGGCAAGCATGTTCGTTTCAGATACTTTGTTCCTCGCCGGCAGTTCGGGAGACAAAATCTGTCGGATGAGACGTTTGTATCAGCTTGGGAGAGTATCCTTTATAGATGTCACATCCTGAATGTGGCTCTGTGGCACGCCCAGGTAATTATAAGTCTGTCCAGCGCAAAGGTGTCGTATAGCGCTTCTATCAACGAGCTCAGGATCTTCAGGGATGCCATTAAGTTTTCCTCGCTTCAAATAAACCTTGGCGCATTTATCTAACCCAAATTCCATTCCAATTTCCTTAGTATATCGTTCGACAATCCCTAGAGCTAGATGTAGTTGCTCTTTGTTTTTAGCATAGATCTTAAGATCGTTCATGTAAAATGCATGAGTAACCTTGTACTTTCGATCTGCAGGTTTGACGCACAAGTACCCGTCGGAATGGCGAAGTGCTAGAGATAGTAGTAATAATGTAAGGCAAAAGAGGAGTGGGCTCACGGTGTCGCCCTGAAAGACACCTTTCTGAAAGGTGACCTTGTTAGTTGTCAACGATTTTTCCCAGATGAGATAGTAAATCTGGTTTTCCAAAGCGGCATCGATCTCTCTATGCACTTAACTATTCGCGGATGAACCTTTAAGATTTCCAAAAAACAGATGATAAGTCTATGGGAGGTCGAATCGAAAGCTTTCTGATAATCAATCCAGGCCATCGATAGGTCACGCTGGTAGAATGCTGCATCTTTGCAGACACATCTATCGATGAGCAGGTTCTCCCGACATCCCGCTACGCCTTTCTTTGACCTCGTTGTTCATACATTTCTTGCCACACAGGTGCTGCATTATACACACAATAATTGATCGCTCAGAGGTCGGATTCTCCTGAAAAATTTCCACGAAGCTCGTCATCCATTTCAGCCAGATCTTTAGGCTTGAGAGAAACCTTGGTGTTGATGTTTCTCCGGGCATAAAGCATAGCTCTTCCTCTATTGGATGCCTGCCAGCGGTTGGTCTTAGTGTTGCCTGTCTTTCCGTGTTGCCGGCTTGTTCTAGATGTGGTAGAGCAGGCGTTCCGCTTACATAGCCCCTTTTTGGGAGTAGTTCGGCATAGTTTCGCAGACTTTTCTGCAAAAAGTGCGATAGCTCTGGGTGTTTCTCGCATCACAGAGCATGCATCCGTGCCATGTAACCCCGTTCAGGGGTCACACTCGCATCATAGCACTCTAGCAAGTCGTGATCCAGTTGCTCCATCCACCTAAAGGTCGCGAGATCCCGCCGATGCTTCGCACTGAATCCATTTTCATTGGCTCCCCCAGCTCTAGAGTGGTCGGCATTGTTGGCCGACCCATTGTCGGGAGCCCTGCGCGTTCTGTTGTTTTGAACCGCACTTACTACATCTATGTTTGGTGTTGTCATTGTTGTTCTCACGAGAAGCTAGGGAAAGGGGTTCGTCCATCCTTGTACAGTCCCGCATGCAAGGATAAGGCTGCGTACTCGGAGAGGTCGCCCGGTATCCCAGAGTCGCCGTTCTAGACACCTCACCCAGGTGCCATTCAGCTTTCGGCACGGTTTTCACACCTCCGCTTGGTGGATAATTCCTTCGGGACAACACCTGGACGATTTCCGCGACTGCCTATTTATTTTTGTCATCATATTTAGCAGAAACCCGAGGACATGTT
>NC_046661.1:26371333-26374982 GCF_010883055.1 Belonocnema kinseyi
CAAGGACAACCGCCTTCTGCATTTTTCCCGCAAGTGTTCTAGCATATTGTTGACACGCAGGGATGCTTTTTAGGCCATTAGCAAGTGAAAGCTTGGCACCTAAAAGAGCGCCGATGATCAAGACGATCAGTTTAACAGAATATTTCGGGTACAATCGTTGCAACTCCCTTATAAGGTCTCGATACCTCTCTTTCTTTTCATTCTCATTGGCTATGATGTTTTTGTCTGCTGGTGCCGAAAATTCGATAACGAACATGGTTCGCTTCTCGAAGTCAAGAAGAACCATGTCAGGCCTCGAGTGGGCAACAGAAACAATTGTCGAGAATATAAAGTTCCAGTATATGCGACACTTCCCATTCTCGACAATTGACTCAATTTCCCTAGGAGCATTTAGAGGAGTGATATTATGGTGAATGCCGTAGGAGTGACAGAGATGGTAATAAAGCACTCTTAGTGTCGCATTGTGCCTTTGAATGTAGGTCGTTCCCGCGTGAGTTAGACAACTAGATAGTATGTGAGCTAAATGATCGGGGTGTGCGTGGCACGCCCTGCAGCTATCATCGGGAATGTCTTGGCTCAAAACGTAGCGACGGTATCTTCAGGTGGAAATGACACCGTCTTGGCATGCAAAAATGAAACCCTCTGTACCAGACTTCAATCCGGGCGATTTAAGGAAAGCAAACGTTAGCTCACAAGACATTGACTGATCTTTCACATTTCTGTGGAAGATACCGTGCATCCTCTTATCGAGGAGCTGTTCACGAAAGTTTTTCTCTTGTGCTTTCATAATCCGGGCATTCAGGAGTGAGTACTCGAAATAGATAAGATTTGATGCATTTTGCTCACCCCTAATACTGGAGTCAAGTCCGAGTGTTTCAGCAGCCTCCTCCGCTGCTTTGTACAGAAATGCTCCTTTGCCCACTTCTTCGTGATTCCTGACCATTTTAAGAAGAGGGTCTCTTCCATTTGCAACTCTATGTGCTGTACCCAGAATAATCCTGTTGTGAAGACATTCAACGCTCAATATTCCGCAACCCCCTTGACGGCGTGACATGTACAGTCGCGGAACGGAAGACGATGCATGCTTTTGTTCATGTGCATAACCTTTCTTGTCCCGATATCAAGAGATCTGAGCTCGTTCTTCGTCCATGGAACTACTCCAAATGAATAGAGTAGTACCGGGACGGCAAGCATGTTCGTTGCAGATACT
Source organism: Belonocnema kinseyi (assembly GCF_010883055.1). NCBI lineage: Eukaryota > Metazoa > Arthropoda > Insecta > Hymenoptera > Cynipidae > Belonocnema > Belonocnema kinseyi. The sequence continues at coordinate 26,372,544 of NC_046661.1, forward strand.
TTGTTCCTTGACGACAGTTCGGAAGACCAAATCTGTCGGATGAGACGTTTGTATCTGCTTCGGAGAGTATCCTTTATTGAAGTCACATCCTGAATGCGGCTCTGTGGCACGCCCAGGTATGTATAAGTCTCTCCAGCGCAAAGGTGTCGTATAGCGCTTCTCTCAACGAACTCAGGATCTTCAGGGATGGCATTAAGTTTTCCTCGCTTCAAATAAACCTTGGCGCATTTGTCTAACCCAAATTCCATTCCAATTTCCTTAGTATATCGTTCGACAATTCCCAGAGCTAGATGCAGTTGCTCTCTGTTTTTAGCGTCGATCTTAAGATCATCCATGTAAAATACATGAGTGACCTTGTACTTTCGATCTGCAGGTTTGCCGCACAAGTACCCGTCGGAATGGCGCAGTGCTAGAGATAGTGGGAATAATGTAAGGCAAGAGAGGAGTGGGCTCATGGTGTCGCCCTGAAAGACACCTCTCTGAAACGTGACCTTGTTAGTTGTCACATGATTTTTGCCAGATGAGATAGTAAATCTGGTTATCAAAAGCGGCATCAATCTCGCTATGCACCCAACTATTTGCGGATGGACCTTTAAGATTTCTAAAACACAGATGACAAGTCTATAGGATTTCGAATCGAAAGCTTTCCGATAATCAATTCTGGCCATCGATAGGTCACACTGGTAGAATGCTGCATCTTTGCAGACACATCTATCGATGAGCAAGTTCTCCCGACATCCGGCTACGCGTTTCTTTGAGCCTCGATGTTCATACATTTCTTGCCACACAGGTTCAATTGATCGAACAATCCTATCATTTAGGATAGCTGTGAATATCTTATAAAGCGTGTTCAGACAAGTTATTGGCCTGTAGTTCTTCGAGTCAGCTAAGTTGCCTATTTTCGGCAGGAGTATTGTGCGCCCTTCCACCAACCACTCTGGAATCGGCTTTTCCGACTTCAAATATGAGGTGAAATACGGGCCAAATGCTGATGGGTTGAAGAAAACTTCTTCCACCAGAAGGTTTTGATACAATCTGGTCCCGGTGCGGGTTTGGGTGGGTGTTTGACAGTAACTGGAGGGTCTTGGAAGAATCGAGATGGGTCAGAGAGAAACTGTTGATTTTCTCTGACCCACCTCTCCCTCCACTCTAGACTTCTCTTAGCGTCAGATAGTATACGTCTTCTCTCAACAATATCCTACCTGATGGTCAGCAGCTATGACTTATTAAGTGTGTGATAACGGGTCCGGAGTTCGCGCGCGAACTTTCGAACCTTGGTGGTAAAATTCCTGCCAGATGTGATGTAGTCAATGACACATTGAATGCGGGACGCGTACTGTCTTGCCCAGCCTATCTTTATGGCAAGTTGATGCATTCGTCTTTTGATCTTATGATCAGCCGTTGGTTTTGTTTTACGGTTCGCATCGGCCAAAGCTCTCGCTGCATTATACACACAATAATTGATAGCCTAGAGGTCGGATTCACCGGAAAAATGTCCACGAAGCTCGTCATCTGTTTCAGCCAGATCTTTAGGGTTGAGAGAAACCTTGGTGTTGATGTTTCTCCGGGTCGTAAAGCATCGCTCTTCATCTATCGGATGCCTGCCTGCGGTTGTTCTTAGTGTCGCCTCTCTTTCTTTGTTGCCGGCTTGTTCTAGCTGTGGTAGAGTTGGCGTTCCGCTTACATAGCCCCTTATACGGAGTAGTTCAGCATGGTTTCGCAGACGTTGCTGTGAAAATGCGATAGCGCCGGGTGTTTTTCGCACCACAGAGCATGCAGTCGTGCCATGTAACCCCGTTCACGGGACACACTAGCATCGTACCACTCTAGCAAGTCGTGATTCGGTTGCTCCGTCCACCCAAAGGTCGCGAGATCCCGCCGATCCATCGCATTGAATCCATTTCCATTGGCTCCGCACTTACTACAACTATGTTTGGTGTTGTCATTGTTCTTCCCACGAGAAGCTAGGGAAGGGGTTCATCTATCCTTGTAGATCCCCGCACACAAGGATAAGGCTGCGTACTCTGAGAGGTCGCCCGGTTTCCCAGAGTCGCCGTTCTAGACACCTCACCCAGGTGTTATTCAGCTTTCGGCACGGTTTTCACACCTCCGCTTGGGGGTTCATTCCTTCGGGACCACCCCTGGACAATTGTCCGCGACTGCCTATTTATTTTTGTAACCATATTCAACAGAAACCCTTGGCACAGGGACCCTCTATCCGCAACCCGAGGACGCGTTCGATGGCTTTGTCATAGGTCCTTCGGTTTGATTCTAGAGGAATCAAAACCGAACCGAATGGTTCCGGTACCGAGAATCGAACCCGAGCCACACACCCGAATGACAAAGCTACCGAACGCGTCCTCGGGTTGCGGATAGAGGGTCCCTGTACCAAGGGTTTCTGCTGAATATGGTTACAAAAATAAATAGGCAGTCGCGGAC
>NC_046661.1:26375082-26381417 GCF_010883055.1 Belonocnema kinseyi
TCTCATCTGGGAAAAATCGTTGACAACTAACAAGGTCACCTTTCAGAAAGGTGTCTTTCAGGGCGACACCGTGAGCCCACTCCTCTTTTGCCTTACATTATTGCTACTATCTCTAGCACTTCGCCATTCCGACGGGTACTTGTGCGTCAAACCTGCAGATCGAAAGTACAAGGTTACTCATGCATTTTACATGAACGATTTTAAGATCTATGCTAAAAACAAAGAGCAACTACATGAAGCTCTAGGGATTGTCGAACGATATACTAAGGAAATTGGAATGGAATTTGGGTTAGACAAATGCGCCAAGGTTTTTTTGAAGCGAGGAAAACTTAATGGCATCCCTGAAGATCCTGAGCTCGTTGATGTACTCGCTATACGACACCTTTGCACTGGAGAGACTTATACATACCTGGGCGTGCCACAGAGCCGCATTCAATATGTGACATCTATAAAGGATACTCTCCGAAGCAGATACAAACGTCTCATCCGGCAGATTTGGTGTTCCGAACTGTCGGCGAGGAACAAAGTATCTGCAACGAACATGCTTGCCGTCCCGGCAGTACTCTATGCATTTGGAGTAGTTCCATGGACGAAGAACGAGCTCAGATCCCTTGATATCGGGACAAGAAAGGTTATGCACATGAACAAAAGCATGCATCTTAAATTTTCTGTTCCGCGACTGTATATCTCACGCCGTCAAGGTGGTCGCGGAATATTGAGTCTTGAATGTCTTCACAACAGGATTATTCTAGATACAGTACATAGAGTCGCATATGGAAAAGACCCAATTCTTAAAATGTTCAGGAAATACGAAGAAGTGGGCAAAGGAGCATTTCTGTACAAAGCAGCGGAAGAGGCTGCTGAAACGCTCGGACTTGACTTCAGTATTAGGGGTGAGCAAAATGCATCAAATCTTATCTATCTCGAGTACTCACTCCTGAAAACCCGGATGAAGAAAGGACAAGAGAAAAACTTTCGTGAATAGCTCCTCGATAAGAGGATGCACGGTATCTTCCACAGAAATGTGGAGGATCAGTCAATGTGGTGTGAGCTAACGTTTGCTTTCCTTAAATCGCCCGGATTGAAGTCTGGTATCGAGGATTTCATTTTGGCATGCTAAGATGGTGTCATTTCCACCTTAACATACCATTACCATCTCTGTCACTCTAACGACATTAACCTTAATATCGCTCCTCTAAATGCTCCTAGGGAAATCGAGTCAAATGTCGAGAATGGGAAGTCCCGTATATACTAGAACTTTATATGCTCGACAATTGTTTCTGTTGCGCACTCGAGGCCAGACATGGTTCTTCTTGACTTCGAGAAGCGAACCATATTCGTTATGGAATTTTCGGCATCAGCTGACAAAAACATCATAGCCAAGGAGAATGAAAAGAAAGAGAAGTATAGGGATCTTATGAGGGAGTTAAAATGATTGTACCCGGAATATTCTGTTAAACTAATCGTCCTTATCATCGGCGTTCTTGGAGGTGCCAAGCTTTGTGCGCCAAGAAAACTGTTTTATTAAATTTACAAAATTAATTATTCATTAATTTGTTTAGTAAAAAGCGTAACTGAAGACATAAAAGAACTATTCCGGATGTAACTTTGGCCATTAAAGCTGATTCTAGTATATGTTTTTGCCAAATTGGTTAAGAACGCAATAATTTGTTTAAACAAATTGTTTTAATTAATTAATTTTGTAAAAATAATGGCAAATTTCAAATCAGCGATGGCCAAAATCCTTAAAACTATATCTGGTTTATATAATTCGTGGTTAAAAAATCTTATGGTCACAGAAGAGTTTAAAAGACTGATTTGGCGTTAGCATTTTAGTAGTTTATTTATTACCAGCAATACCAAAAATATCAAATTGAATAATAATATCGGGTTTCTCATTGTTTTTTTCACCTTAAAAATGGTGTACTTGGAGAGCATATGAAAAAACAACGTTTTTTGAGATATTTTGGTCCGCCATTTTGCAACAACAAAAAAAGTAATTCTGAAAAAATTTGAGATGAAAGTACACATGTTAAAGATAATCTGTGCCAAATTTTGTGGGAAAAAATATCCCGTTTACGAGATATTTCGAAAGTTTTGAATTTGCATTGATTCCATTTTCAAAACTCTAATCTACAAACATTTCAATATTTAACGTTTTGAAATGTTTCTGTTTTCTAAATTTCAATCTGAAGCTTTTAAAAATTTCAAGAGATTTCAAAAGATTTTTAAGGGTTTTAAATATTTGAGGATGTTTTAAAAGATGTCAATGAATTTTCATATTATTTTTATGATTTTAAGGAATTTCAAAGAATTTTAAAGGAGTACTTTAAAAATCTGTAAAAAAAAAAGCTCAAGGTATGTGAAAATATTTGAAAGGTATTGCAATATTTGAGAGTATTTTAAAATTTTCCAAGGAATTTTCAATAATTTTCAATTTTCGATAATGTAGTATGAGATTGTAAAAGATTTGAATTATTTTATAGTATTTTTCAACTTTCAAAGAATTTTCTACAGATTTCAAGATTTTAAAGAATTAAAAATATTTGAGGATTTTAAAAAAGATGTCAACGAATTTTTAATCTGTTTTTATAATTTAAAGGAATTTTAAAGAATTTTAAAAGTATAGCAGTGTTGTTTACAAGAACATCAAAGTACCTTAGAAATCTTAAAAAGATGTCAATGTGTTTCAAAAGATTTGGAAGATTTCGAATTCATTGAGTGTATTTTAAAAGGTTCCAAGGAATTTTCAAGAGCTTTGAAAAATTTCAAGAGATTTTGAAGGATTTTAAATATTTTAGGATGTTTTAAAATATTCCAAGGAATTTTCAATGAATTTCAATAATTTAAAGCGATTTCAACAAGAAAATTAATCTTTTTTGTCGAAAATTTAACTATGATTAAACATTAATTTTTGTATAGAAAATTAGACTTGGTGGATAATAAATTTCTTTTGTGCAATGTTCATGTAATTGATTAAAAATGCCTTTTTTTAGTATACAATTCAGTCTTTTCAACGAATGAAATGGATTCTTGATTATAATAGATGCATTTTTTTTAAATAAGAATAATTCTCCACCAAACACTTGAATTTTTAACAAAATAGTTCAATTATCAAAAACAAAAGAAAAAGAATTTTTATCCAAAATAGATACATTTTCAAACAAGAAGAATAATTTAATTCCAAAACAGATGAATTTTTAATTGAAAACGGTCAATTTTCAAGCAAAACACAAACAAATTTCGAATCAAATAGTTGATTTTTCAATGTAAAAAGGAATACATTTTCAACTAGAAAAGATAAATTTTTGACAAAAAATCATACAATTAAATTCTCAGTTGAATTTTTTTTCAGCCCAAAAACAATCATATTCTCAACAGAATAATTGAATTATCAATAAAAAAATAATTTTTAACGTCAAATATACATTTTAGACCATAAATGAAACAGTTAAATTTTCAATTTAAAAAATCAGTTTTGAACAACAACAAAAACAATCGAATTTATAGCGAAATAGTTAAATTTTTAAATAGAGAAGTAAATGCACATACAAAAAGAATAATATTTTAATAACAAGATGAATTTTCTACCAATGAAATTAATTTTCTCTAAAAGCGACGAATTTTGAAGCAAACACCGAATCAATTTTCAACTTTGGAAATGAATTTCAATCTAAAAAATAAGTATTCAACCAAAAATACAATAGTTAAAATTGATTTTTCAACAAAATAGTTTAATTTTCAACTAAAAAAGAAAGTGTTTCCAAAAAAGTTTAATTTTATATTATTTAACAATTCAGTTCGAATTTGAGGCCAATAACGAGAAGAATTGTTTTAAATAAAAATTGAAATTCATTGTTATGTTGTCGACTAATTTAGTGAAATCGTTTTTTGTCGATAGAATGATAATCTTTGTTCTACTTATTTAAACTTTTTTTACAGAAAGAGAATACACATTTTGGTTGAAATGTTTTTTGTATGTTATTCTTGTGTTAAAATTTAATTTTTTCCACTGAAACCTTGAGCTCAAAATGGAATTTTCAATTGAAAATTATTCGTTTTTTCAGTTTAAAATTCGTCTTTTTGGTAGAAACTTTTCCTTCTTGTTTAAAAACTGATATTTTTGGTAAAAATAATTATGATTTTCTTAAAAATTATTTTTGTTTTCAGCTGAAAATTAAACTATTCCCTTCCTGGTTGAAAAATCTTTTTTAGTTAACACATTTAACTACCTGGTTAAATTTTTTTGGCAAATTCGTAATTTTTAAATTATGTTTTTGATTGAAAATGTTACGATGGCATTCATTGTTGAAAATTCACCTATTATATAGATAATTCGTTTTTTTTGCAAATTAATTAATTAATTAGACATTCATTGTTTTTTGGTTGAAAGAGAATTTAGTTTTAGTAGAAATTTCGACTTTTTAGTAAAACTTGATTTGTTTTGAAAATTCTTCTTTCCATTTTAAAATTAATTTTCTTGCTTTTTTATTAATTTTTTTTACTAAACATGTATTAATTCCATTTTTTGTAACAAATTTATCTTTTTTGATTCAAATTCAACTGTTAAATTTTTTGTTAAAAATTATATTTTTCAGTTAAAGATTCATTATTTCCGTCGAAAATGAAATTTTTAAAATTTAAAATGAACTATTACATGTTTGGCTAAATAATTGTTTTTTTAGTTATTCTGCTTTATTCATAATTTGTCCCCTAAGGGTTTACATGACTCTCATTTCTTACAATCTTTCCGCTTATATCTATATTTTTTTTCAATCTTATCCTTTCTATATATACAATTATTTACAACGAAAAGCGAGAACGAAAGCGAGAGTTCCAGCGAGAGAGAGAGAGCATGAAAACGCAAACGCATCTTAGTCTACTAAACTTTTACCTTACCATTACTTACAATTTTTACGCTTCTAATCTAAGCAACTTCCGTTTCCTCTTTCTTTCACTTTTTTATACCTCCATTTGCTTTTTTTCACATGCATTCTTTCATTCTCTCTCATTCGCTCCTCTAGCACCCTCCAACTCCTTCATCCATTCTTCTCCTAATCCAGCCTCCCCTAGAATCTTAACTACATTCTCTTGCCAGCTTCCTTTATCTTCCATTCCTCTCCTACATCCTTCCCATACATGCTCCCATGTTTCCTCCTCCCATTCACATATTCTACACTTTCCGTTCCCTTCTTTTGCCCAGTACATCCCCTCCCTTACCTCGTTTCCCTATCTGAAACTTGCTATTCTGGCCCACCTTCTCTCTACCCATCCCTTTTCTAAATACTTTGGAACTCCTTCCTTTTTTATCATCTTATACCATTTATTGTATATTGATTCCTCAATCATCCCTCATCTTTCTATTAATTGTCTTTCCCTCTCCCTTTTTTCCAGTTCTTCATAGTTTACTCCAGTCCCGTGTTCTATTTCTCTATCATTAAAGAACTCCCTCCTTTCTTCTTCCAATCTCGTTAATTCGATCGCACTGTCTCTCCTCTCTTCTACCTCCATCAAACACCTTCTCGCTAGCTCCTCTTCCTTTCCCTCCTTCAGCTTCGTCTCAAATTTCCATGCCCTCTTTCCCGCTCTAATACTTAACTTATCCCTTTGCGCTTCTTCTCTCACCATGTATCCTAAAGTCCTCCAGTCTGCCCCTAGTATTCACGTTATATACCTTTCTTGTAAACTCTCAATGTTTTTCGTTTTTTTCCATCCCCATATCTCTGCTCCATAACCTAATACTGGCCATACTAGCGTATCAAATAACCACATTCTCCTACTCCAATTTTTTTAACCTTCTTTTTCTTATTCCCCATAACAGTTTCATTACCCCTGCTGCTTTTTTTATCCTTTCTCTTATATAAGCTGTATGATCTCCATTCGTTTGCAAACCTCATTATCTTTGTCTTTTCTACATTTACATTCAGCTTTTTCCCATCTAAGTATTTCTCTAATCCTGTAATTAATCCCGCCATCCCTTCTTTATCCTCTGCCATCAACCCCATTTCGTCTGCGTCTGCCAGTGTATATATCTTTTCCGTCCCTATCCAAACTCCGCCCCAAACTTTTTTCCTCATTTCTTCTGCCAAGTCTGATATAAATAAATTAAATAAAAGTGGGCTCAAAGGACATCCTTTTCTCACACCTTTACCCTGCTTTTTGTCTCTCTAAAAATTTCTGATACTCTCTTTATTAATCTCTCTATCATTGCCCCTTTTTCCCTTTTAATTCTCTTACCAGGTGTATACATATGAAACCGGTATTTTTTCAAGAAAAAAACACATTTATTTCAAGAGAATGATAACAAATATTTTATTCAAATTATGCGCCCTCGC
>NC_046661.1:26381517-26396506 GCF_010883055.1 Belonocnema kinseyi
ACAATACGCCAATTAGCACAAATGGTAAGTTCCGAAAGTGCCTACAAGTGTACCTGCTGGCCGCTAGATGGCAATACCGGTTTCATATGTATACACCTGGTATTTATTAGATAGTTCAGAAAATAGATATCGTCCATTACCTCCATTCCTTCTCTAAACCCTGTCTGATTCGGTGACTCGATCTTTGTTTCTTCAACTTCTGTCTTCAATCTCTCCGACAAAATAGTTACATATACTTTATACAGTGTTGGCATCAACGTCACCCCCTATAAGCTTTAACCTCCTCTCGTTTTCCTTTCTTTACTATTGGTATAACTACTCCTTCTTTCCATAACTCTGGCCACCCCTCTCCTCTCCATACTCTATTATACATTATCCATGCCCATTGCTCTAGTTCCTCCCCTCCATATTTCCATACTTCATTTGGAATCTCATCTACACTAGGTGCCTTTCCATCCTTCATTATTCCTAAAACCTCAACTATTTCTTCCCTTTATATGTCCTCTGCCTCATCCCTTTCTCTGCCATATTTTCCTCCCTTTATAACTTTTCTCTCTACTCCTCCTTGCAAATCCAAAAAATATTTCTCCCATTCTACCATTTCAATAACTTAGTTTACTCTTTTTCTTCTTTTTCTATCTTTGTTTACTACCGTCCATACCTCTTCTTCCGTCCTAGCCTTTTCCGCATCTTCCTCAAACCTTTTATTATCTTCCTCTTTCTTTTGTTAACACAACTCAGTATACTCTTTCTTTTTTTCCTATATTCTTTCCCATTACTTTGTTCTTTTCGCCACTTTCTTCATTCCTTTCTGAGCTCCTTTTTTTCTCTTTTCAGTCCTCATCCCATTCACTTCTATTTCCACCTTTACTAACCTCATTTTTGTTTGTGCACTCTAATCCTATTTTTATTTCTCCTATCATTTTTTCCATCTCCTCGTCCACATTTCCCTCTCCCATTTTGATATTTCTGACTTTTTCTCTAAACTGTTCTTTTCTTTCCCTTGACCAATCCCCTTTTCCTACACTTTTTACATTTTCTCCTCTTTTATTCATATTGCTCTTGCTTTTTTGTCCCTATAATGCCACTATTAAGGGAAAGTGATCCGAATCAATATATTCACCTACCTCTAGTTTCTTAACCTTCTATCTTACCTCATCATCCACTATCACATAATCAATTACCGTTCCCCGCATTGAAATCCCCACATATTATCAGCCTACTCTCTTCTTTATTTTCTTCAATCATTTCTTTCATCTCCTCTGCTTTCTCCTGCATACCACCGTTTACATAAACCCCCACTAACTTCCACTTCTCTCCTCCCATCATTACCTCTTCTACTATTAATCCTTCTTTTTGTTCTTTCCTGTTTTCCTTATCTTTCCCTGTTATATATTCATTCCTTAATCCCATCACCATTCCTCCCATTGCTTTGACCTTTTTATTCTTCCCCTTTGCATTTTGCACTTGCCATTTGTAACCTCTTGGTAACCATCCCCTTACTCTTTCCCATCCCTTTTCATTTAGCCACGTCTCCATCATTATGACTACACCCCATTGTGTCAAATGTCTCATAAACTCCCTATCCTTTTTCTCCAATCCTGCTATATTCCAGTAAAAAATCTTCCATTTTTCCCTACTTTCGTTTCTCATCTTTTTTCCTTCCTACTATTTCTTATTTTCCTATCTCCTGTGCTTTCCTCTCCTAGTTTCCCTGTCCTCATTTCTTACTATACGTTCTCTTTCTTCATCCCAATCCCACCACACTCCGTCTATCTGTATTCACCCATACTTAACCCATGTTCTCTTTCCCTTTTTTCTTTCTTCTTCTGCTACTTTCCTCGATTTATATTGCATCTTCCTTTCTACCCATGTCAAATCATCCTCTATTCTCTCTGGACTTCCATATAATAACCTATACTTTGTCATCATCTCCCTCTTATGTTCTCATTTCTTTAATTTCACCAGTACCATTATCTCCCCTCTTCGCACTTCCCTTCCTACATTTCGCGTTTCCACTATCTCTACCTTAGCACCAATCCTTTCTAGTACTTCGTCCACCCCTTTCGTCAGCTCTTTCCCCTCTAATCTTATACCCTTTATCACTATGTTTATTTTTCTTTCTTCCCTCTCTTTCTTTTCTGTTCTTAGTTCTATTTTTCTCAGTCTTTCCATCTCCTTATTCCCACTCTCTCCCCCACCACAATTCCGGTTCGAGCTTTCAAGTTTCTTCATCCAACCTTGCATCTACTCTACCTTTTTATTATTATCTTCTTCCTGCTTTTCTCGGTTTTCTTCTAATGACTGCATCCTGTTTTCTAACTTTTCCCTGATTTCATCCCATTTTTTCATTTCCTTCTTAACTTCAGCCATTTCCCGCCTATTTTCATTCTTTAATTCCTCTCCCCTTTTCTCCTGCTTTTCTTCATAAATCCCCATTACCTCTATCATCACTTCGCGAATTTCCTTCAGTCTTTCCTCTTTCATCGTAACTACACTTTCATCCCCGCTTCCGCCAGCCCCCTTACTATTATCACTCTTCCCTACCAACTCTGCTTTTCCGTCGGCGATCTAAACATCTTTTGATATTTCACGCTCGCCCGGTTATCTTCCTTCTCTTCACTGCTTTCCCTCTCCCTCTCTTCTTTTGCTAAAAGCCTCGATTTAATCTACGCTTTTTGCTCTTAATCTTTCCTTTTCTATAGATTTTTTATACTCCCCCCTTGACTTCCTTTCCTTTATCTCTTCTTTCGGCGTATTGAACACTTTCTGCTCTAGATCTGTTTCTTCCAAACAAACTTCTACACAAATTTGTCTCAATCCTCCAAAATATCTACCTCCCCTTTCTAATCTCACAATCCCTTAATTAATTTCTCAAATTCACACCCTTTTACACACTTCCAACAATCCACTCACCTCAAATTTCCCCACAATATCAGAAAAACTCAGCATCAACAATTCCCACTACTTTACACTTTCATGCCGGAAACGGAAGTACTTGTTTTTTTAGTTTTATTATTAATTTTTCAGTTAAAAATTTAACAATTTTATGGATTTTTTTACCATTTATTATTTCAGTTTAAAATTCATCTATTTTCGTAAAAAATTCATTCTTTTGGTTGATTATTGAACACCTTTATAGAAAATTGGATTCTTTTTGGTTGAAAATACATTTGTTAATACTTAAATTTTAACTTTATCATTTTTGATTTAAAATTGATCTTTTCTAGTTGAAAATTTATGTATTTTTTCGTTAACGATTGAACTATTGTGTTAATTTTTTTTTTTTGCTAAAAAATGGACTGCTTTCAGTTATTAAAAGTTCATGTTTTTTTATTAAATTATTTTTCGTGTTTCAAAAAGCATCTGTTTTGGTTGAAAATAATTTATTTTATCTTTTTGAAAATTCTAATATTTTGTTAAAAAATTAATTTTTGGAATTAAAAAATTTAATTGTATCATTATCGGTTAAAAATGTATTTTTTTAATTAAAAAATTTGTTGTCTTTTTGTATGAAAATTAACCTTTCTCAGTTAAAAATGTATCTTTTTTTAGTAAAAATTTATTCTTCTTGTTTAAAGTTCATCTACTTTAATTAAGAATCAATTTCCTTAATTAAAATCCACCTTTTTAGTAAAATTTCTTTTCTGTTCATATAATATGATTTGTTTAGATAAAGATTAAACGTTCCACTTTTCGTTAAAATTTTATTATTTTAGTAAAAAATTCAATTATATGGTGAAAATATTTTCCTCTTCGCAACAAATGTAATGATTCTATGGTAACTCAGGATTTTAAAACCAGAATAAATTTGAGGAGCAGCTGATTAGATCGTCATTCGTGAAGACGGATGAGCTCGGTTCATGTTCACGCATTTTAGGCTTTACACGAGGCTTTTTCTCTGAGCGTGTCAAATATAAATAAGAGAGATTGAAGAAAATTTTCTTCCATATCCAGCCAAAATTTCAAACATACCATTTCGGCTGGCCTGAAAGTGCTCTAAGAATTTGAAATAAAAGTGAGTTTCATCATTCTTTTAATTTTTTCATGATTTTTTGAAACCAAAATCGGTAAAAGGAATCACGGGCGGGATGTTTAAATTTTCGAACCAAATAGCTGAATTCGCTGTCAGAAATGCAGCGTCTGAATTACAAAAAAGAATGTTTGATTGAATCTTATTTTGTATTATTAACAAAGTTTTATATATTTTTTCCAAAATCTGTATTTAAAAACCTCCGAAAATATATATTATATGTCTGTATACACGCTAAATAAAAAATAAAAATGACGATAAAAATAAAATTTGAAAACAAAATTCATAAACGGGAGAAATGTTTTTATGCAATCACCAAAAATCTCTGAAAAGAATATAAATACATGAAAATCATCTAAAAGTCCGAATGTATTAGTAATTGCATTGCGAAGTTTGAAATAAGCTAAACTGAATGACCTGTATCTAAAAGTGAACTAGGACTCCGCGAGCCAAGCGCGCGGGTGTTCTAGTGAATCTTTTAAATCTAGTCTACACGCCTATTTTAAAATCTTTAAGATCCTTGGAATCTTTGAATCCTGACGCTGAGTTCTGATAGCGGCTTCGGTAAGACATACACTTCGAACGGCAGTGAGATGAATGTGTGCATAAATCTCTCAGATCCAGGTGTGGCGTTTCGTGTTAAGTTTTGGAAAAAGTAAGTATAATTTTCTACTAAATAGAAATTTGATTAGGGGGCAGTAGGGTGGTCCAACAAATTATTTTTGAGCTACAGAGCAAGACCCCCCCCCCCCCCCCCCCCCCCGTTCCCATTTTCGGAGAAAGAAAATTCGCAATTTGTCTAGGAATGTGCAATGTGTCTACGAAATAAAACAATACTAATATCTTTGATTTCCAACTCACCTCACCCTCCCTGCAACGCCCCAAATAAGACACAAAAATAAAAAGAAGTATATTTTTACGTATTATTGTTATTTTTTAGCAATTTCCGTCATTTTTTTCATACAAATAATTACTAATGGACAATTTAAATATTCCCCATAACTTTTTAAAGAATTTTCAATTGTTTAAACACATGTAAATTATTTAAAGAATTATTTATTCCAAAGATATTTTAAGATGATCGTATTTTCTGATTGAAATGTAATTTTTCACCATTATTTAGAGTAGTACGTTTTTCTAAAGACATTGTGGAATTACTTAAATAATTATTTATTGTCTACTTTCAAAATATCTCAAAATTGAGCCAGATATATCAACTTTCTTTTCCAAATAATATCTTATGTTACGCTTTGTTTAATAAATGCGCCATTTTGATACATTAATTTTTATTCTTTATAAATTTCTGTTTGTTTAAACATTCTATATTTGCTCAAGCAGTTCTTTTATAATTAAAAAAATAAAATAAAATAGAACACATGAAATTGTGTTTCTGACTGCATAGTATACATAAAAAATAAATTAGCCCATTTTTAATTGTTTAAACAATAATAATAATTTGTTTAAATAATTACTTTCACAGAAATACTTTTAAAATCGTGAATAATTATATGTGTTCTATTTTATTTCATCTGTTTAGTTATTGAAAAATAAAAGATTGAGCAAATAAAAATGGTTTAAGCAAATATAAATTTGTAAAACATTAGAAGAAATGTATCAAAATTACGTAATTATTCAACAAAATGTTGCATAGGATACCAATTTAAAAAAGTAGACATCTCTGGCTCAATTTTTAGAAAATTTAAAAATAAACAATAAATAATTGTTTAAATAATAACATTATGTTTGCAGACAAATTTACTACTTCAAACAATGACAAAATATTTCATTTCAATCAGAAAATACGATTATTTTTTACATTTTTTGGGAATAAATGATTGTTTAAATAATTTACATTTGTTTAAACGATTTAAAATTGTTTAAAAAGTCATTGTAAATATTCAAATTGTCGATTAGGATTATTCGTATAAATAAGATGGCGGAAATTGCTAAAAAGTAACAATAATATGTAAAAAATGTAGTTTTTTATTTTTGTATCATATTTGGGGCTTGTGGGGAGGGTGAGGGTGGCTTGGAAATAAAAGTTATTAGTATGGTTTTATTTCGTAGATACCCGGCTTCAAAATCCAAAAAGTATGGCACGTTTCGATGAAACCATGAAAAATGAGTTCAATTTTTTGGAAATTCGAAATTTCCCCATATTAATGAAATGGGATTTTGAAGTGCCCGGTAGCACGTGCTAATATTTGAATTTGTAAAAAAGAAAAATTACCGATTTTCTTTCACCAGAAATCTAAACTTGGGGGGGGGGTGTCTTGCCTTCTAGAGTGAAAACAAATTTTGCCATGCATTTTTAGACCACCCTCGGCGGCACTCTATACACATTTAATCAAATGTTTTCACATCTTTAAAGCTGATAAAAGCTGCACCTTTTTTCAAATATTTGAAAATCTTTATTTTTGAAATTGTTGTGAAGCAACATTATTCGGTTCATGAACCTATCCAGTTTATAGCGCTCTCTCCTACATCAAACTTATATTGCATAACTTACCATCTTTAAGATCTTCATCTTTTTGAAGAAAAACGGTATCGTCAGAGAAAGACGCAAGTGTTCTTGGATTAATAATATTTTCTTCCGCGTCTCCAGCTCCTTTATAGTCTTCATGTCTTTTACTGCTCGGATTCATTCTATTTCGTTCCACTTCTCCAGTTCGTTCATCGTTATCAGATCCCGCATAGGTTCCAGCTCCTTCGTGCGGTTAAACCCCCTGAAAAATAATAGCATACAAAAAAAGTTTCAATTTCCAGAGTAATAAAATCCGTATTTCTTTTTTTCGTAATTGGAAGATTAGCACTTTCCACCGGGCACTTCAAAATCCTATTTAATGAACATGGGAAAAATTTGAATTTTCGAAAAAATGAAATCATGTTCCATAATTTTTTTTCCAGCCTATCCTTACCCTCCCTGTAGTTCCCCAAATGTGACCCAAAAATTTTTAAAATACATTTTTATGTATTATTTGTACTTTTTAGCAATTTCCTTCGTCTTTTTCATACAAATGAATACTAATAGACAATTTGAATATTTATCATGACTTTTTACATTTTTCTAAAAACATTATGTAATTACTTAAACTAAAAAAAATGAAATAGAATAGAAAAAATACAATTATTTTATTTCATTTATTTAGTTGAAGAATTATTTTATACAGTCAGAAAAATAATTGTATATGTTCTATTTTATTTCATGTTGTTTGTTATCGAAAAATAAGTGATTGAGCAAATGAAATTTGTTTAAGCAAATAGAAATTTATAAAATTTTAGAACAAAGGTATGAAAATTGTGTAATTATTCAACAAAAGTAGCATAGGATAACAATTTGAAAAAAGTGGATATCTCTGGCTCGATTTTTAGAAATTTTGAAAATAAATCATTCTTTAAATAAGTACCCAATTAAAAAAAAATGTACTACTTCAAACAATAACAAAATATTGAATTTCAATCAGAAAATACCATCATTCACGAGAGTGAAAACTTCAATCATGTGTCAAGGATTAATGAAAAAAAGTTAAGTCAATTCTCGTTGTTATTAATGCTAGACAAATGTTTTCTAAAAATTTGAAGCAATATTATCACACTATTTGATCTGGATGATTTTTTATTAGTAAATAGTCTACGCGATTTTTTCTTAAAAATAGCAACTGCTAAAAATCTGAAAAATTTTTTTTCTGGCACTAAATCATGAAAATGGCAAGATGTTTAAATTTTGTATGTACTTTTTTCAATTGTTTTATTAAAAAATAATATTTCGGGAAAATTCTTTCATGAAAATGCGTATTTGATTTTTAAAAATTTTTTTAGGAAATAAACCTATTTTCAAGCAAAATGTTGGTTATCCAATTCTTTAATGCAGCAGATCAAATACTCTTTTTATTTAAAGTTCGAGAAAGAACAATGGTATTAGAAAAGGGAGAAACTTTCACTATTACTTTAACCACATGGTTTTTTATGGATAAACTTGTACTAAAATGTTTTTACTATCTTAAGGCCATTTATTTCAGTAATATAAGAATCAATTTAGAAAATGCTATCAAATTTATATGAATTCAAGCTGAATAAATAAAGCAGGCTGAATTAGAAATAGTTTAAGTGAACGGAATAAATTGTTTAAATTCAAAAAAATTCTATTACACAAAGATAAATATGATTGAGAAATCTGATCAAGTCTACAAGGAAGGACCTCGAGACAGCCCTTCATTACTAGACAGGTTTTCTTACTGAATTTTGAACAACTTCTATTTTTTGGTCACAAAATAAATTCACTTAATGTTTTCAACCAACAAGAAAAATGTTCAATTAAGAAGGTTAATTTTATACAAAAAAAGACGATTTTGCAACAAAATACATTAATTGTCAATCAAATTGTTGAATTTTTAACTAAAAAGATTCATTTTAAACCAATAATAGAATATTAAAATTGTCGATAAATTAAAATACAAGTTTTAAGTTTGAAAATGCTGTCAAATAAAAAACTGTCTAAAGATTTTCGGATTTTTAAATGACAAGAAATTTTTTCACGAAAAATTAAAACAAAGGTAACCCCTTACTTTTTTCAATTGTGGTAATAGCCTGGGAGCCAGCGACCTTTTTTAGTGACCAAAACCACAAAAGCTGAAAATTTTTTCGAAGCTTTATTTGGTATTACTAGCAAGTGAATGGACCTCCAACTGGCGCACTTCCGGGGGTGTAGCTGTGGCAACCTCCCAAACACGTATAAGAATAGTTTTTTAAAACTAATACCGCAAAAGCCGAAACTTTTTTAACATGTTGCTTATGTTAAAAAGAAGTGAAAAAACGTATCCAGCCGAATTAAGAGTGGGGGATTACGCCCCAGCTTTTCAAGTAAAGATGTAAAAAATATACGCTGGGTAATCTGATAACGCAAAATCTGGAATTTGGTAAACTAATATTTAAGTGAATAACTTAAACGAAAAAAACATTCAGCTTTGTATTTAGTGGAGCGAAAGTGCCCAGCTGATGCAATGAAAGATGTTGTGCATCGGTATGCGCTCGGGCGCATTGTATCTTTGACTGCAACAGCTGGACACTTTTCCCTAACTAAATATAAAGCTAAATATTTTTTTCGTTTAACTTATTCAGATAACTATTGTATTTTCAAATTTAAGCTTTTCTGGTATCAGATGTTATCGTAATGCTTTTCTCAATAAACATAGCGCGTCTATGCAGTTATTGTATGATATAAAGAACATTTAAATTTCCTGCTAGAAAGGAACACAATAAATAATAGGTTTACTACTAATTATTTAAAACTTTTTTAGTATTCATTTACAAAAAACATACTAAAAATAAAAATAAACGTACATGGTGCGCAAGTAGTAAAATAATATATCAACAACTTTGTTAGATTTCGCCTTCTTCGGATGCATCGCCTTCTTCATTATTGCTTTCGCTACGCTGCAATTGATGTCCATCTGTAAAATATCTACATCATCATCATCTGTAAACATATATAACAATAATAATAATAATAATAATAATATATTGAAAGACATAGATGATAATTATATAAAAACTTATAACAAGCAACAACAAAATTTTAACACAAATCAGATTATTAATTATAAAAAAGTTTACTTGCTACACAAAATTGTTATAAATATTATTCGGTTTTATTTTTAAATTAAAATTATAAAGATAAAAATAGAAAAAAAAATATTTACACTGAAATAATGAAAAAAAATGAAATTAGAGAGAAATATTATTATTTTAACCTGCAATAGTTTTTGGTCATCATCGATGGTTATATCTTCTAGGGCAGAGGGTAGCTGATCACCCTGAAACCATTTAAAATGAAATTTTCCCTTGTTCTCATTCCAGCCAAAATCAGTCGGATATAATGCTGTTGGAACTTGAAGATGAGTGTGTGCCCAAATATTTGATATATACATTGCCCGCAGCAAATGTTGGTGTAGCTCAATTTTTTAGGGAGACAGAGCTGATCCGTCGATATTATTCTTTGGTAAACGAAACATGTTATCGTTTCGTAAAACATTGTACGCCTTCAAAAATTTTGCAACTCGTGCTTCGTTGACTTTGTTGATTTTTTTTAATCCACCCTGGCAGAACAAAGGAACCAAATGGAGCCTCTACAAAGTACCCGTAAAGACCCCATTCGGTTCCTTTTTTAAAAACTCAAAAAAACAGCCAGCTCAACTTTTAAACTGTTGAAATTTGGATTCTACGTTAAATTTTCTATTGGAAACTCACGGAGTCATCGCAATACTTTTTTTTGCAGCGGTAAAAAGTTTAAAAAATATATAATATCTATAACGCCTGTTGACTACTACTTACAGATAATACGTTTGAAGTGTAGCAGTCAATAGGCGTTATACGTCTGCTATTATTTTAACTTTTTACCGTTGAAAAAAAACTATTGCGATTATTCCGTCACCTTCTATAGGGAATTTTAACGTAGAATCCGAATTTCAGCAATTTAAAAGTTGATTTTGCTGTTTTTCTGAGTTTTTTTTAAAAGGAACCGAATGGAGACCCAATAGGGTCTTTACGGGTACATACGGCATACATACGACAAATATATTCTTCTGTAATATCAAACGTACTCTCCAACTCGTCGTCTGGTGCGTTGCTTAGTTTGATAAACCTATCGATATATATTTCTGAGTTATGTAAAATTTTATACGGCCGAATTTTTCCTTTCTTGAAAAATGACGGGTTATAATCGCAAACCGTCAGGGCATGAAAAGCCGGCATCGCTGCAATCAATTTATGGCCTAAAGTTTCATACAATTAGCGTTACTTAAGGTACTCATGTTAGAAAGCATTATAACGGCTAGATCAGTATCGGAGCATATTATCGTGTCATGAGCCTCGTAATCTATTTGGCAGACGTGGAAAACGATCTTTGTATCCGCCCCGGTAACAAGCGTTGAATTCAAAAAAATTAAGAATTTTTATTCCTATGAATACCCGATTTTTCCTCCGTCTAAAAATCCCCCAACGAGAACAGAAAAGTGCAAATCCTATTCCTCTCAATCGACTTAATAGAATTTAACGAAAGTATTTATTTACCTATTTTTTATTATTAAATCTTTTTATACCCTACCAAAAAGAATCTTTGAGTATATACTAAAAATTCTTTATGACAAAGAAGCTCAGAGAAATTTTCCACAGGCACTCAGGTAGATATTTTTAAAGGTCCAGGAAGCTCGTTTAAATGGTCTGAAGGCTTTAAAATATCCTTTCCGAAATTGAAATAAGAATACGATCATAAATAATAAGCAGAGAGGCTATCTCAATAGAGTAGCCGACACTCAAGGGTCCTTTGTTAAGCTTTAGCATTAAAATTTAGAAGTAGATTTTTTTTAATTAACTAGTTAATAACCAAGCTATTTCGATAAAGAAAACTCAGAGATTTCTTTGGTAGGGTAACTTAAAAATTCGAAAAATATTCAAATTTATATTTATTTATATTTTAATCATTTATTTAAACGTCTTAAAAATGAAACAAAGAAATCTATGCAAATGTGTGAATTTAAATAATTTTAAGTCTAGAGAGGCAGAGTTGAATTGGTGAGAATTAAAATTTAAGAATTTACATTCCTCATGAAGGAATTAAAACAACTTATTACACATATTTTATGAACTTTTTAGAAGGAATTAAATAAAATCAAAATATGACTACTTCTGAGGAATAAAAAATATCTCTGTGAGGTGTGTTACCGGTACAATTAGAAGCAATTAAATATATTAAAAATACGTTCTCTTTGGGAGAATAGAAAACTGTGTGGGCGTCGCTATGGAAATAGAAGTGAATAAGTTTAGGAGGTTTCTTATTCTTATTGTGATATTTTAGACAGATGGAAAAATCACGCATTCAAAATAATAGAATAATCTTCACTTTTGCGCTGAAATCTAAAAATATGAATTTTTCTCTATTCTAAGCTTATTACCGGGTAGTAGGGATGTCGAAGAGGAATTTTTGGAGCTTAGAGGAATTGCGGAATGGCCACAAAAAAGGAAAATGCGATTAGAAAGAGCAGGTATAGAAAGCATAGTTGGAAATAGAAGGACAGAGAGGTATGGAATCAGTCCATTCGTTCGTACGTTCCATCTTTTTCAATTCACTCAGCAAGTTTTTACACATGAGCAAGATCTTTAAAAATTTGAATTCTCTAACCTTTATCTAACAGAAAAAATAGTAAAAAGCGTAAAATTAAATAATATATGAAATGGTTGGGAGTCGACGATTCTCATAATAGTTGGATAAGTAATTCAATATTATAAAACATGTTCATGTGTATGTATGTGTACATTACATATTTTACTAATAAAGAAATATTTTCCCAATTAAATATGTGGTTTTATATTCACGTATATTCCCTTCAAAATTAGTGAATAAGGGAATTCTACTCCTTTTACTAATTTTTCTTTAATCTTGAACGAATTTTTCAGATTTATTTTACAGATATTTCTCGCATTTCTTCTTCTTCTTCAGAAGAAGACCTTTTTTATGAGTAATTGAAAACTTGTTATATATTTCTAATATTATTTTATATTATAATAATTATAATTTAATATTATAATCATTTTTATGATTTAACTAGTCATAGAATCATCATTTGTTCCTCTTCCCATTTCACAAGTTCAAACGCCAATCATGTGCAAACGCGCATGCTTGAGTGAAGGCATGCGTTTCCGAGCGTTTATCCAAAAATTCTGCACAACCCAAATTAAAAGTAATCCAAGTATAAGCCCTTGAAATATTTCTAATATTAAAAATACTTTATTTTATATAGATACTTTGAAAAATTATTTTAGCTTTAAAATTGTATTACAATTGGAAATAATCGAGTTTGAAAATAGTCAAATAAGGTAAACGTCCCGGTAATCGTGATGCCAGCTTTTATTCTTTTTATTCAATTTCAATGAATGTAAATTTTATTCTATATAGAATATACTAAAAGTAAGTTATTTTTATCATCAAATGTTACATTTTATACATTTTTTTAACAATATCTTCAAATTATAACCAAGTTTCACGATTACTGGGACCGTTACAATTACTGGGACATTCACCTTAAACATTTGTAAATTTGATAATCGTAAAATGAAAAAAAAAATCAGATATAACAACACTTCTATACACAGATTTAAGATTCAAGTGACTCAGTTTGTAATCTTAGACTTAAAATTGTTGAAGTGAGAACATTTAAATTTGCAGTTGATCATGTTGCAGTGCGCTGATTTTTAATAATTTGGCTTCGCATATTTCATTTAAAAGTTTTCACTTGTAAGACCATTTTTTTAAATACTACATATTTTTTAAACTCTTTTAATTTTATTTTTAATAAAAACTTCTCTCTCCACTTTTTACATTTTCAACATATTAAAACAAAATGTGTTACCTTCCAAGTATTTTATGAGTGTTTATTTTTAATGGAAAATATTTCTAGCACGAACTTGTTGCACTTATATACAATTATATCTGTGTGATGCAGTATATCGATTTTTCTTTGGTACTTTATTTACTTATAAGGAATTTCTTTCAGTGATGGAATATTATACAGATGCATTTTATTATTTCCAAAGATGCAGTTAGAGGTATACTCGTATGTTTTACTCTAGATTATTACTTCAACAAAGAAATTGAATTTAATTATAAAAATGATTTTAGTTAAATTTAAAGTTTAACTTTGCAAACGTCAAATTAATTATAACACATAATTTACATACAATTACTAATTTTAGTGAATTTCACACATAATAAAAATATTGTTTTTTCAAATATCGTGTATTTAGAGAGAAAAGGGGAAACTCAGGAAAGCCGGGAAAGACTGTTGTCTCTGTTACTTGAAAAAACATGTAAATAACACAAGTTTTATGTTTGAAATTGAGGAATTTAAAATGCGAACGTTAAAATTTCAATTTGAAACCATGAAAAGTCAAAATGTGAATAATGGCATTTGAAATTAATAAAAAAATTTAAAAACTGATATGAAATACGTATAAGGAGTCTAACTTCGTTTATCAGTTAGATAGGCTGCAAACACTTATGGATTACCTAAGATTGATTTTTGTCCATACTAAACCCAAATTAAATTTAGACATGTAAAATAATTTAGAAATGAAAAAATTATATCCGAATACATATTTCAAGTACATACTTTCGTTATAGTTTCAAAATTTTATTTTTAACAACTCTAATTTTTTAATAACTCTCTAAATATGAATCATTGAAAAATTCACTGATTGAAATAGTAGTTACACATTTCACTGGTTAATCAGTGATTTCGGAATTATTCACTAATCAGTTTAGTAACACCGGAGTAAATCATGTGAAGCATAACCTCTACATTTTTATTTACGCGTTGTTGTTACTCTTTTACTTAGGTAAGAAGAAGAATTGCTTAATGAGATAAATTATTTTAAATTTCGCGCTGTACCCAAGAAACAGAAATCCATTTACTTGCATTTAAATGGGGTTTGAGGTTTTCTCAATTGCGTATCTGTCAATGGAATTCCAGATACGCACCCATAGGTTAGAGTGAGTTTCAAATGAGAAATCCACTTTTTTAATCGGCCACGTAATTTTGTTCGCGGACCCATTCAGTAGCGATTATGAATCAGCATTAACCAATATAGGAACGATAGTTCCGATAGAAAATTATTAATTAAAATAAAACAAATTTAATTCAAATATTTTAAACTATTTATTTAAAAAATAATTCAATGGGCAACTTTTAAGAAAATCCTGGCATACATGTAGTCTACTTTTATTTATAGACTATTTATTTTTTCAGGCATTTTTTTTATTTTGTTGAACATTTTTTTCTCATATTTGCATCGCAATCTGTAGGTTATACGAGGGTGGATTGATAAGTTTCCGGCCTGACCAAGAAAAACAACGTTTTTAAGAATTTTTTTTTTTATTTCTCAACATAATCTCCTCCAAGGCTG
>NC_046661.1:26396606-26398092 GCF_010883055.1 Belonocnema kinseyi
AGTATATCTACTTTTTTACTATGCTTGGAAATTATGATATTTCTGACACGTATACTTGATGCTATATGGGTGATTCTCAAAAAGTCGGCCACTTTGAGGAGTATAACTTATGAGAAAAAAAGTTCAAACTGACGAAACATTATCTTATAGTACTAACTATCAGGAAACGGAAAATAAGCGTGACCGCGAATAAAAATTCATGATCTCATAAACAAATTATAACATAATGTTGGGATGTGATTATGATGAATGAAACTTGGGCAGATGATACTTACAGATTCCCCGGTTTTTTTCCACAAAAATTAAAAGTTTTAAAAACTGAATTTGGAGATCCTATAAAATATCATAACGGACGTCCCCAGACTCTTTTTTGCGGGATAATAACAAAAAAAAATTATTGTGCTAAATACAAATTTTATGTATATGCATTATTTTGAGGTTACGTCGCTTTTCATCTCTGCCTTTCCGATAATCTGGAAATTATTTATGAAATAAACTTTTTTGATTGCCTGCAAACAAGGTTAGTTCCGAGAGATTAGTTACTATGTTTATTTGTAAGTCCAAAGTTTTCGCCAAAAATATTGTGTAGTTTGGAAGTAACGCTCGGGTGAATTGTAACACACATAACCTCGAAATATACATGCACGTTGTTAGCAATATCAAAAATTTTTTGATAAAAAAACACAAAAAAGTGTGTGGACAAAGCTTGCATGGCTTGATAGTAATAAGCAGGTGGATAGATGAAAAGAAGGAAGAATTGATTTTAATAGGAGGGGACTTAAATGCATGAGCTAGCGAACAAGGGGGAGGCTTATGGGCTGAAGAAACGGAGGCATATATAAGGAACTCTAAACATAAAGAGACAGACAGGAAGGGGCAGAAGTTACTAGACATTGTAGGTGAAACAGGATGGCTTATATGTCATGGCAATATGAAATGAGATGAGGAAGGGGAGATCACAATCATAGGAAAGGGCGCAACAGTAATAGACTACATCTTGGCTGAAGAAAGATTCCTCACTATCTCATTTCCTACCTTCATACTAATAATCAAATAATGCATATGCATAAAATTTGTATTTAGCACAATAATTTTTTTTGTTATTATCCCTCAAAAAAGAGTCTGGGGACGTCCGTTATGATATTTTATAGCATCTCCGAATTCAGTTTTTAAAACTTTTAATTTGTGTGGAAAAAAGCCGGGGAAACTGTAAGTATCATCTGCCCAAGTTTCATTCATCATAATCACATCCCAACATTATGTTATAATTTTTTTATGTGAGATCATGAATTTTTTTCGCGGTCACGCTTATTTTCCGTTTCCTGATAGTTAGTACTATAAGATAATGTTTCAGTCAGTTCGAACTTTTTTTCTCATAAGTTACACTCCTCAAAGTGGCCGACTTTTTGAGAATCACCCATATAGCATCAAGTATACGTGTCAGAAATATCATAATTTCCAAGCATAGTAAAAAAGTAGATATACT
>NC_046661.1:26398192-26399748 GCF_010883055.1 Belonocnema kinseyi
GGAGCTTATCTGATTATTGAATTCATCACTTCCGATTAAGTTATTATGTTATATATTAATTACAGAATGTATTCAGATTTTAGTTTTTATATGTATGTATGTTTTTATATTTACAAATTATTGTACGTGTTTTAATTTAATTTTAGTTTAGTATGGACACAAACCAAACTTAGATAATCAATTAATGGTTAGATGCCATATTAAAATGATAAGATTCCTCAAACGAATTTCAAATAATAAGTGCTTTTAAATATTTTAATCGATTTTTCGATGCTCGCATTTAAATTTTTATTTGTCTTGGTTTCGACTTAAAGTTTGAACTTTCCGCATTTTGAGCTGTTCGATTTTAAACTCATTTAAAATTCGAAATTGTAAAATTTATAGGGTTTCCAGTTCATTAAATTGTTGAGATATAAAAGCTAGAATTTGAATTTACGAACAAAAACGATCATTGTATCAGGAACATATAGGTATAAATACGGATAATACTACTCTCTAAATCTGAATCAGTGAAATTTCACTGACTCAAATAGCTAGAAATGGTCAATTTAAAAATAATAAAATAATATTTTAGTACATTCAATCACAGAATCATAGTAAAAACTTAATACCCATAAATATGATCAAATATTAAAAAGGTGAATAGTTCCGATGCTTTTAAATGAAAAACAACCTCACATATTACTTTAATTTCAAGATTGGACTGTCATGTACAAACCCTTTAAGTAAGTACTTCCTATACGATTTAGAGTATATTTATCCCTTGTTAATTTAGCAGACTTACGCCGGAAAAAAGAACCGATTGAAAGCGAGTCGGTTTGAATTGCGTATCTGCCATTTTCTGATTAAAAGACTGAAAATGTAATCGGTTGGCCACATTTTCAGTCGGTCACCTGTGCGCGGGGCTTTAAATCTGCTATTCCACATTCGTGAAAATGCTGATTGAATAGAGTTGAATGAGACTGACAAACCTGAAATAATTCCTATGAGTATTCTACGATTCATTAATGTGCATATGAATGGGTTGAGATTCAATATGAAATGGAGTTTTTAAAAGATCGTACCCAATCGTAAAAATACGATGCGCACATAGAAATGGTCAATAAGCGTGAATCTGCCAATTGTAGGTTACCTCAGGTTGAGTTCAACTAAGTGGAATATGCAGATTAAAATTTAAAAGAATTAATTGTTTTGAATGAAAAACATGAAGTGATCAATTTGAATAGGA
This sequence comes from Belonocnema kinseyi, assembly GCF_010883055.1. Classification (NCBI taxonomy): domain Eukaryota; kingdom Metazoa; phylum Arthropoda; class Insecta; order Hymenoptera; family Cynipidae; genus Belonocnema; species Belonocnema kinseyi. The sequence goes on from NC_046661.1 coordinate 26,399,421, forward strand.
CAATGCTGATTAATAAAAAATTAAAGAAATTAAAATTAAATAATATTTTAATATATTATAATTGATGGAACAATTTATTTATAAATTCAATGATTATTTAGTTGTAATTCTCTTTTTATAATGTTTTCAATAGATTATACTGTACAGGAATAAAATTTACACTGAATTAAGCTCCAGTGACATTCAACTTATTCAGTTTACATGCTAATGGCTGCAGGGAGTTCACGTGTTATACGAGGGTGGATTGATAAGTTTCCGGCCTGACCAAGAGATGGCGCCACTAGGCCTACCTTGAGGTGGCGTTCTATAGTACCATCCTTAGATAGCT
>NC_046661.1:26399848-26406800 GCF_010883055.1 Belonocnema kinseyi
GGAGCTTATCTGATTATTGAATTCATCACTTCCGATTAAGTTATTATGTTATATATTAATTACAGAATGTATTCAGATTTTAGTTTTTATATGTATGTATGTATGTTTTTATATTTACAAATTATTGTACGTGTTTTAATTTAATTTTAGTTTAGTATGGACACAAACCAAACTGAGATAATCAATTAATGGTTAGATGCCATATTAAAATGATAAGATTCCTCAAACGAATTTCAAATAATAAGTGCTTTTAAATATTTTAATCGATTTTTGGATGCTCGCATTTAAATTTTTATTTGTCTTGGTTTCGACTTAAAGTTTGAACTTTCCGCATTTTGAGCTGTCCAATTTTAAACTCATTTAAAATTCGAAATTGTAAAATTTATAGGGTTTCCAGTTTATTAAATTGTTGAGATATAAAAGCTAGAATTTGAATTTACGAACAAAAACGACCATTGTATCAGGAACATATAGGTATAAATACGGATAATACTACTATCTAAATCTGAATCAGTGAAATTTCACTGCCTCAAATAGCTAGAAAGATGGAAAAGGAGAAGGTTTGATATGAAAAAGAGAAGATTAGACTCGTTAATTGAACGATGGAAAGAGACACTTGAGAAGGTAAAGGATGGGCTGAGTACTGAAGAGGAAACAGTGAGGGGCAAGAGAGGCTGGTGGGACGAGGAATGCTGGGAGAGTAAAGAGAGAATGACAGAGTTTGTAAGCAAATAGAGAAAACGGGAAATAGAGAAGGAGGTGTATAACAGGAGGAAAAAAGAACATAAGAAGATGCTGGTGAGAAAAAGACAAAGGGGAAAGGAGGAATATAAAGAACAAGTAGAAAAAGCGATTAAAGAAGGTAGTCTGTGGGATGTTATAAATAGCGATAGAGGGGAAAGGAAGGACGCTAATAAAGAAATAGAAATGGAGGAGTGGACGGGTTATTTAAAGGATCTATTAGGGGGAGAGCAAAATAAGATCAAAGGGGAGAAGAGTAGGATCGTCCTAGGAGAAATTGAGGAAGGGAACGAGATAACAAGAGAAGGAGTGGATAAGGCAATAAATAGGTTAAAAAGAAACAAGGCGAGAGGAGGAGATGGGATGGAGAACGAAGCGATAAAGTATGAAGGAGAAGGGGTTAGGGATGGGGTGTGTAAGATCAGCAACAAGATCTGGAAACGAGAAGGGTGGCCGGAAGAGTGGATGACAGGACTAGTGGTACCGCTTGTCAAGAAAGGGGAAGGAAAGAAGGTAGAGGAATACAGAGGGATCACTCTCATGACAGTCGGTTATGAAATATATGCAGAAATTTTAATAAAAAGGTTGGAGTCAGGTAGAACAAAAAGAAAGTATCCCACACAACCAGACGGGATTTAGAAAGGGCATGGGAACTATAGACAAAATATACGTACTTAACTACTTAGTTAACAGAAATTTAGGGACAAAGAAACGGGAACTAGTCGCATTGTTCGTCGATTTCAAAGCAGCGTGTGACTCAGTGAACCGAAAAGTGCTATGGCCAGCAATGAAGGAGAGGGGTGTAGAGGAACAGTTGGTGGAGAGGATAAAAGAAATTTTTACCGAAACTAGTATAAGGGTGAAAATAGGAAAGAAAAAAGGCAGGTTTTCTGGACAGGAAGAGGTCTAAGGCAAGGGTGCCCGGTGAGTCCATTACTATTTAAAATGCTGCTGGCAGACTTAGAGGAGAAGCTAAAGGAGAAAGGGAAAGGAGGAACAGTTGGATAATAGCAAACTGAACTCTCTAGCATACGCGGACGATGTAGTTCTGTTAGCAGATGATGAGAAGGGGATGAAGATGAGAATCTTCGAAGAGTATGTGGCAGCAAAAGATTTGAGGGTGAACGTTGATAAGACAAAAGTGATCTGCTTCAGAAATAGAAAAAGGAAAATAAATGACGCTTGGAAGATGAACGGACAAAAAGTGGAAGTTGTGGAGGAGTTCTGTTACGTAGGTTTTTGGTTTGAGGCAGGAGGAGGAAAAGAGGTGCAGGTGAGGAAAAGAATTGAATGTGCAAGTAAAGTGATGGGCCAAGTATGGTGTATAGGAAAGAGAAGGTTGTCTGGTTGTTTGATGCGTTGGTTTGGGCGGTGTTGTGTCATGGAGTGAAGATCTGAGGTTGGAAAGAACATAAGAAAGTAGAGAGCATGCATGAGCGATTTCTGAGGTAGGTAATGGGGATTAACTGGAGTTGCCCAGGATACATGTTAAGGGAAGCAGGGAGGGGAAAAAATGGTTACTAGACAAATGAAGAGAGCCTGGATGTTTGAAGGGAAGCTGAGAAGTGGAGAGGAAAGCAGGATAACACAAGCATGCTGGGGGGAAATTCGGAACAATGAGGCGAGAGGCAATTTGGGAAATTCAAAATGGGAGGAAGAAACGAGAAATATGAGAAGGGTTTGTAATATACGAGAAGGGGTTATTGAGTGGCAGGACATAGAGTTAGAGCAATTAGTAAAACAAGGAGAAGAGAGATATACAAAGATTATAAATTCGAGGTACAATAGGTGGTATATGATGGTCAAAGGGTTGACGGAACCAGAATATTTGCAAAAAATAAAAAAGGAAGAAAAATGGAGTATGGTTGTACGGTTTAGAATGGGAGAAGGAGTGAGAGCATGCAGGTATTGGATGGATGAAGAGGAAAATGTATGTAGAGTATGTGGATACGAAATGGAGTAGGCACATGTATTAGAGAGATGTACAGGAGAGGAAGAGGGACAGTTGAGTGTGGATGAGTGTGTAAGATGGATTTTGGATGGTAATGAACAGGGAGTGATATGGATGTAGAAATTGGAAGAAAGAGAGTAGGGCAGATCCAAACGGGTTATCCTGAAAAAGGACAGTAAAATTGTTTTCAATATCGGGGAAAATACATGTTTATGGTAAGAGGAAACAGAAGCCCTGGAAGATCGTTCATTATAGAATTAATGTTACTATTGTTTATACTACGTAATGCGAAAGAGAAGAATATAAGTAGTAGTTAAGTTAGGCTAAGGATGAAATTGTAAATATATGTACAGGGAGCGGAAGCCCTCAAACCCGTGAAAGGGAGAGATTAAATACATACATACCTACAATTCAAAAATAACACACGATGTTAAAAATTTCTCAAAAAACCGAAAAATCTTAACCATACGCTTGCCTCCCGCTTCTCGATCTTATTTTTTGATATCGTAGCTCATTGTGTTGACGTTGCGCGATCTGACTAAAATGACATAGGACTTTAAATCTTAGTGATCAGAAAAGTCCGCTTGGAATATTTTTAAATTAAAGGTGAAGTTAAACGAAATTTTTATGTAGTTACAAAAAAAATATATAAAAAGAAATAAAACCCTTATTTTACTATACTTGGAAATCCTGATGTTTCTGACACGTATACTTGACGCTATATGAGTGATTCTCAAAAAGTCAATTTATATCAAATTCAGTACAAATTATGTTTGTCATATAATTCCGTAATAAATCAATAATAATAATAATAATAATGCATTGCAAAAACATGTTTACTATTAATAAACAATCATATGTATAATAATATCAATTCTAGACTTAAAATCGCGTATAACAATATGATCTAGGCAAGGTTCATTATTTGCTTTACTATCGAAAAAAATAATTACATAATGATAAAGTTGTTATAAACAAAAGCTTAAGGAGTGAATCCGGCGTAGCGGGTCCAAAAAATAGATTCTTTTGCTTAAACAATAGGTTGGCATCCCTAAAACATACAGTGAAAATCCCAGAGCCGTAGCCGAGTTCCTTATCCCCGAAACAGCGCACCGCGACGCGCCGGTCGGACAGTGATCCAACCAAAACAAGGTGTCGCCACGCGCAAGTAAAAAATTCGCTGCCAATCAGCAATGACGAAAAAATATGATCTTGGAAATAGAATAGCTCCACGAAGAAAAAGTTGACTTCATGCATGCTCCCGGAATAGCAGAGTAGCGATTGGAACCTGTAAGACAATTGAAGGGCGAAACAACTAAGGGGGGTGAGCGCCATTGTCAAAATTTTACATGGCGACGAAAGGACTTTCGCATTTTGTTATTTCAAGGACCGAAGATTGTTCAATTTTTGTATACGTAGTTCTAGTGCTTATACATGCCCTGTATGGATTTCATGCCTTTACATGAAAGTCTGGCAGATGCGATTTTTTCAAGTCTGGAAAGGGACAACTAAGGGGGAAAAGTGGAACAACTAAGGGGGATAGCTCCACCTAACTGCGTGGTGTATGCGTCCCCCTTTCTTCAACTCTCGCGACGCATATGTCATTTATTCCTCATAGTACGCCATTAACAAAGAAAACGCAATGAACGATAGCCTGATTCATTCCTAAAAGTACGTAGAATAAGAATTTGGATGCAATTTGCTTCTGAATTCAACGAGAAACAAGTACTCACAGGAAAAGTTTAAATCGGCTCTCAAGGCCAATTTAAAAAATGAATAAAAAGAAAAGAATTTTCACAATTTTGCAATTCCTGCAACAAATGGCCGCCATTTTGTGAAATATTACTATTTTCCGAAATTTTGTTGGTTCGTCGACTAACAAAGGATATAAGCTTCAAAAATCTTTTTGATTTGTTTTAGACTCATGTGTGAGAAGCTATAATTCGGGTAAATAGACCTATCGAATTTGGACATGTCAGACATCCTTAACATGAGCCTTAGTAGGATGTGAACTTTTCGTCGTTCGACTTCTCTTTTTTCTGTTTTGACACTCATTTTTCTAGATCGTGAATTAGCTTTTATAAATTTATAAGGAAAAATATTTTAACTTATACCTCTATTGTAGCTGAGAAATAAAAATAAGTATTTTTATTATGATAAATTTGATTCTTTTTTATCTAATTATCATACTAAAATCGTGATTATGTGTGTGATATTTATTAAAAGGATACTTTCTGGACATAATAGTAATAATAAGCATAATAAGTATTTTTATTTCTCAATTACAATGGTTTATCACACTGCAGCATCGTTTATGTGAAGTGTGAGGAATGCTAGCGCTCCAGCAAAGAGAGTACAACTAACCTCGAAACTCGCGAATGGGACCGACAGGCCATCTCCCGCACGAAAAATTTAATAATATTTCATGTTTGTGCGTATAAAAAATAAGTTTATAAATTTAATAAAAATCAATGTCTATACATTTTTACTCGCTCAACCCAAATCTGAACTCATTTTTTGATATTTCTCAAGTAATTGAGAAGTCTTCGATGGCACCAACAGGACATGTAATTAAGGTACACGCGTCTGAGAGTGCAGTTTAACTAATTTTTTGAAATAACAAATTGACTATTTAATTCTCTAAGGGCAAAATAATTTGAAAAAATATCCGAGTAACAAATCTCACCCAAATTTACCTTCATTTAAATATTTTTTCCGGCATGAAAACCAATTAAATATGCGTGGCACCAACAGGACATGAAAACGAAGGAAAACTTTTCAAAATTATGTAATAATTGATCAAACAAGAATTGAAGTTACAAAATGTATTTCTGCTAGTATTATTTATACTAATTATGTAATTTAGGTTGCAGAGAGATAAATAACGTTAATAGTAATTTAATGTTGCTAAAATCCGAGAAAACTCGTACTGCCCTACCGATAGAAAACTCAGAGTATTCTCGGTGGAAAAAGCCTGGCCGGTTTGAGACTATTTTAAGGTTCGATTTGAATGATTTAGTTTCTGAGATAGCCAGAGAGATTTGGGTCCTTTTCAAGGTCCTTTTAAGAGTGATGCGACCAGCGACGGTAATATAATGTTCCTTTTGTATTCGTCACGTACCAGGCGGGCAGAGTTATGTACCGTAGTTGGCTATCGCTAATCCGACTCTCCCTTTTTATATTTTTCTTCAAATTATTAACACTTTGTTCTTAATTGACGAATTTTCACATTATACTTATTTATAATTAAAACTTATATACAAATATACAATTTTCTAGTTGAATTCAAAAATGTTTTTTTTTTTTGCGTATCTCATTCCATTTACGAGAAACATTGTCTTAATTCCAATTTTAAACAAAACAAAAAAAGTTAGATATCTGAAATCATCGAAACCCGTAGATACCGAATTATTAGGTGTTAAGCTGTTAACTATGAAATTAAAAAAATTTTATTGCTAAACTTTAATCCGAAGGCTTAACAAAGGACCCTTGAGTGCAGAAGCGGATCCAGAGAGGGGTCACGGCGGCTTGCCCCCTCCCCCCTCCCCAAGTCCACACTAGAATTTTACAAATAAGATAATTAAAGTTTATTATATATAATACTGAAAAGCGAATTTCCTTCGCCAATCAGGGTCTCGAATTTTCTCATGGATGTATGACACATCATTTTATTGTGAATAACCGTTTAAGTTGAACAGGGAGCGAACTCAGCTGATTGCGAGATTTGCGAGGTTACGTTTTACAACAATCAATAGTGGTAAATATTTTATTTCTGCATTCTGGCTATTTTAAGGCGACTTTAGTTTTTTAAAGATAATTTTTTTCAAGATTCTTCATTCTCGGCTTCGTTATAAAAAGAAAATGTTTGCCGCTATGATACCAAAAGTTCAAGCTGATACCAAGAACTGAAGAAATGCGAAAATCAAATAGTGATTTCATACATTAAAAAAATAAGACTTAAAAATCAGAAGATTGTGCTTCTAAAAAATGGAAAAATGTCAGAATTACTTAACTATATATTATTTTAATTGATTCTTTAATGAAAAATTGTTCAGACGCCAAATACGAAATATGTATTATCAATCAAAAAGAAAGAAATTAGGTTCTAAAATATCATGATTCAGGGTGACCGCTGGACTGGGAAACTGGGAAATGGCCAGGAATTATTTTAGACCGGGAAGTGATAGTGAATTTTTTCTTTGACCGGGAATTTTATAAGTTTTTAGAAGAAGAATCTATCCAATCACTTGAAATATCAAG
>NC_046661.1:26406900-26414074 GCF_010883055.1 Belonocnema kinseyi
AAGTTTTATTTCAACTTTTTTTTTAATGCCAAGCGTAATTGTTAACTTTTTCAAACATAAAATCATTAAGTTTACAATGTGTAATTCGAAAATATTTTACCATAACAATTTTCCATTTTATATTTTCATTTTATAGGGTAAGTTTTCCATTTAAAGAATTTTAAAGTGCAGGTTTGAAGGCTTACTTAATAAAAGATTAAAAGCTTTGCGATTAAAACTTTTTGACAAAAAACGTTTTAAGTTGATCAACTGTAAATATAAATTCATTAGTGATTTTTTAAATTGAACTGTAGTTCGTGTATTCGAAATTGAACAATCATTGAATTATTTTATGGGGCGATTCTAAATCAGTTAAAATTAAACAATTTACAGATTTTGACGTTAAAAATTGAACTACTTCAATTCAAAAGCCTTAGTAGATAATAAAACGTAAACTTAGAACGTCACAATGTTAATTTTATTGTTCTGTTCAAAATTTTTTTTATTTATAAGTGAAAATGTTGAATTTCGATGTGTGCAATTAAAAATGCCGTATATCTTGCATACATATATTACACATATCATCCGAACTTCCATAATAAAACACAAACATCATAAACGAAAAAAATGGAAAAATTCTCTGCCAATTTACATCTTGCCGATCCAGCCGCTACCCTACGTAAATAATGAATTCTCATAAAATGCATTCTACTCAAATTAAAATGAATTTTAGTAAAATCTAATCTAATCAAGTAACTAACGTGAACTTAACTCGATTAAATAAGAGAATTTCATGTTGATTTAAGTCTATTCAAATTAAATTAAATTTTAGTAAATTCAAAATTAGTCCACTAGTGGCTCAAAAAGCATTTAAAATATTTTGATACGAATTCTGACAAAAAGGTTTTATTATAATGTTATTTTCGCCATTTTTGCAACTTAGCAGCTATAAATCTATCATGATTTGCTTACTTTCATTGAAAATTAGGGTTTGTATCACTGTTTCAAGTTGATAAAACACAAATTTCGAGCGAAAAAAAATCCCCCACCATTTCCTTCGAACTGGATTTCTTTTGTCTAAAAATAAACTTGAAGTTTTACTCACCATCCAAAGTTGAAAAAAACGTGCGCCTTGAACGAAAAAATCCCTTCTCACTTAAAAAAAAATTTGTATCCGATTCAGCAAGACAGTAGCTAGAAATATTTTTTTTCTGAAACTGAAAATTAGATTTTTAATCACTGTGCAAAGTTGAGAAAACGTGCGCCTCGAGCGAAAAAATCTCCTTCCATTTTCTCGAAACCTAATAACATTTACCAATCAAACTTTTTAGGCTTCAATTCATCACTGATGTATGTCTTCTGTACAATTGTCAAAATATTGCTTTTGCCTCCATGAAGGGCTGTTCGAGGGCATGTACCAGGTTGTCATGTGATCAATTATTTTCGATGAACTTACTCATAAGCTTGTAATTGAATGGGATTCCCATACCATACAGTATTAAAGGAATGAGCGTTTTTATGTTATAAAAATCTATTAGAGTTATTAGTTTATGAGAAAGTTTATGAACACAAGAATTGGACACCTGCCAGTATGGTACATACCTTTTAATAAAAATAATAGTCAAGTTCGTAATATATCGATATTTATGGGAAGCGCACTTTAATGAAGTCGAATTGTGAAATTATGATACATGCTAAACGTCAATTATAAGTATTTGTTATTGTCCGCACCAATAACAACAAAGCTTATTTAAAATTAAATATAACATTTAATTTTTTTAGCAATGATAAATTGAGTTTAAAACTACTTTTCGCGAATTATTTGAGTATTTTAAGAGACTGTCGATTTCTGTAGTGTGAAGTTGACTTGCTTCCATTTGAAACATAGTCCTGTAGACTTTGTAGCACTAAGAAGCTTTCTGAAAATGTTTAGTCTCCTTGAGAAAAAGGCGAATTGCGATCCCGTTTAGATGTTTTCCCTTTACCTCTCGACTTAGTTTCCCTCTTCTTGCTTGAGTTTGTAGAATTTGTGGACGTAGAATCTGCTGGACTAGAATGACTCGAGCCCTCTTGGTCCCACCTTGTAAAGTTTTCTCTCGAATTTTGACCCTCCTCGTCATTTGTCTCGATCACATCCACGGTTAAGTTTTCCTGACCCGAATCCAAATTTGCTCGCATTTCCTTCCTCTGGTCATCTGTGTGTTGTGGACAGCGAACGGACCTGGTGCAGAGTTTCTTCGTGTGTTCTGAGATAACTCCGCAAATCTGAGTGAGCAGAGTTTTCTTGTCCTCAAGAGACATGTTCTCGTAATTAGAAGGCGAATTTTCGTTGCTATTGTATTGAGCATCTGCGCTGTCTCCGTTTTTCTGACCGCTTTTCTGTTGTTTGTATTTTTTAATACCGTTGCGGTCCTTTCTCCGTTTCCGCTTGTCATTATTCATACTCCAATCAGCGTCGTCATCGTCATCGCTTATGATTCCGCTGAAGTTGCTCATGTCTTTTGTGTTATTTGCTATGCGCCGAGAAGCGATACGGGAACTATTGCGACCCATTCCCATGCATTTCTCAAGGTGCGTCGCAAATCTACAAGCGGCTACTCCCCGGTCGCAGTTGGGACAGTTGCATTCTTGGGACTTCTTTACTGGATGTTGACCGAAGACATCTAAGCCTGGTGAATCTGCGAAAATGAATTTAGTTACATAACAAATAACAACAAATAATACAGGGCACCAAAAATGCATTTTCTGTAATTTTGTAAACAACGTGACCGGTAAACCTGACGCGGGCTAGACTTTTAATAAAGCTCAAATTAAAGCCAGAACATTGTACTGTAAGATAATTATATATAAAAAGTTGCAGTCGTTTATCTTGAGTGGTAACAGGTTTCTGCTTCACATCCTTAATTACAAAAAAATATCGTGTATAACAGGTTCAATTAGTAAGCAGACTTGACTGATGAAATTTACAACACTCGCCGTCGGCTTGCTTTCGTGCTGCCTTCAGATGGCCTTCAACTCGCCCTCTATTCTTTTCGAAACTGTCCACTTTTCGCACTTGTTACACAATATACTATATCGGAAAACAAATTTATCTACAGAAAAATGAAACTCAATTTCGATTTTTCAAATAAAAAAACTGCAAACGATTAACGTAGGTATTGCTTTATGCATGCGCCCACTATATTAATTGTTGCGAAAAAAAATCAGAGAAGAGATTGGCAAGTAGCCTCAAGTGAGGGTTAAGAAATAAAAAAATGTCCAGCATAATAATCTAAAAACCATACTTCCTAAGTTTTTCAAACCACTGATTAAAAAATGTGCATATATCAAATTTTATTTGTTACCACATTTACACATGACAAGAGCATCATTTGAGTCTGCCTCGAAAAAACTGACTTAAAGAAAAGCCTTCAGCAAATTTTCTTACTTATTTTTTCGCTAAGGATTTCCAAAAAATAAACAAACAATATAACCTGTGAATGACTGTTTGGCTAAAATTGATGTCTAAGAAGTTACAAGTTTAAAATGGTGAATCCAATTTTGGCAAATTTTTTAGGTCTATCGGCTCACTGTTCGTCTCCATAGATTCTACTGCTTCCAATATGGCCCTCTAGAAAAAATATCAGGTTTCTTTCCAGTACATTTGAAAAAAACCGAAAGGGGGTGAATTTGAAACAAGTCAAATTTATGTTTCACCTTCATGATGAAAGTCAAATATTGTTTTTAAAGAAATGCATTGACTAAGTTTGAGAACGATGAAAAAATTTAATTTTCTAGGGCGCCCCTCCATTAAATGGTTCATAGAGACGTATAAAAATAGGAAAAAGAATATATAGAACCATACAGAAATTATTTCAATTCTATATGGCTCTATATATCCCTTCGTCCATTTTTATAAGTTTCTATAAGGTATTTTATAGAGTGCACCATGGTACATCTGTGAAATAACATACAGTTTAACGAATTTTCAATTATATAAACAATTTATATACGTTAAAACAATTTATTTCTCATAGAATATCACGAATTAATGGTGATTTCTGAAGGCTATGACCTAATTCATACGAAGGGTTAATTTTTTTCAGCCGTTTATTTTTTAAACAATAAGAAACTGTTTAGATGTAACTTTTGATAGAAAAAAAGGGTAAGACCATCTCAGTTTATAGCAAATTTGTCAATAAGCACTTCCAGATTATTCTTACTTTTACTGGGTATGTAATTTTAGCATTGAATTCGTTTTATCTTACTGATAGTTGATAATGAATTGCGCACTTAATAAGAAAATTCACCTAAAAAATGAAATTAATAAAAAAAGCCGGCTTTATGAAATTAAATTTGAGTGAAAAGCGTTTCATAAAAGGCAATTATACGCAACATAAACGTCAAATCGGCAAAAGAGCGTACGCCGGGAAATTATGTACTAATTAAATTCTACTTAAGCAATTCTTTAATAAATATAAAACAACTTTTATCGGTGTTTGCTTCTTTAAATTAAACAATTCCCAATCAAATAGATTGGCAACCAGAAAAATAAACAGAAACCCTAACCTATAATAACATAAGACTCCTCGTCTGGGATGCCTTCTTCCACCTCGGAACTTCCACTTTTAGTTGTTCGATGCATGTCAAAAACGAATCCCATTAAAACTTCGCCCAAAAGATCTTCATAAAGTTCAGCAGTAGCTGCTTCTACGTGATCTTTTTTGCTCATAAATTCCAAGAACGTAGAGTTTAATTCCTGAATTTTCTCTTCCGTGACAGACATTTTCTCTGGGTTTCTTCGTTTATCACTTTGATACTCTGCTTACTTTGACTGCTTTGGACCGTTTTGATATTTGTCTTAGACGGAATGTTTTATCCTTAATTCCGTCAATGTCAGCTGACGTGTTCTGTTTTACCATCGCATAATCAAAACAGAAATTTTTACCAGAGATTTGCTCATGTCGTGCATTGCTGCTGGATGGATGGAGCATAACCCCCATGGGTACTGCACTCAATGTAAATTGCGCGAGTAACTCAGGCTGGGATCAGTACTCCCTCGTGGATCTCCTCTTAACTAAAAGTTGAATGAAATTGATGCACCTACCGACTCCTGCTACGAAAATTTTCATAACCCAGAGCAGAGATGAAGTGGGAGATAGCCGAGATAATGGAATAAGAGAATGTGAAAAACATGCGCTGATAACTGCATCCTCTTAGCGGATTACCTAAGAGTTACTTTGAAGGCGCAAGTTGCGCGTCGGTAAATGACGAAAGTTAGCAATTTCTGAAATGATTTACCAACTAAGTTTCTGCTCAATTAGTTACCACAAAGATATCTTTGTTGCCGATTTGAAAGTTTCGAAAGACTTCGGTGGTCTTCTATTTATATCTCGATCCCCATTAGAAAGAAATTTAAGAAATTGGCGATTTTGATGTTTCACGTTATTCCTAATTTCATGCACGAGTCGATTTTGAGGTTATGTTTTTCAGGTGTATATAATATGGATATTATTACTACTATATATATTATTGACGTTAATATTATAATTATAAAATATTATATTAATATTAATAACTATTTGACTAATTCTAAATATAAATAGTTCAACTTTCAACTAAAACAATTCGTTTTCTGCAAAAAAAAATTTGAATAAAATACATAAATTTAAAAAAATTGTTTTCAACAAAATAGCTAGATTTTTAAACAAAAATTTAAATTTTTATCCAAAAGGCTGAATTATATACTAAAAAAAACGGAATTTCTTTAAATTATTGAAATTAATTGAAAATGTTTGGAATGTTTTAAAACATCCTAAAATATTAAAAATCCTTTGAACTTTTGCAATACTCTTGAAAATTATTTTAATTTTAAAAATACCCTAAAATATTTTAAATCATTTAAAATCTCATACTAAATTATTAAAATCAATGGAAAATTCCTTGGAATTTGTCCTTGGAAAAATTACTAAGATACATCAAATCCATTGAAATCTCATATTAAATTACTGTAATCAATTGAGAATTCCTTGGAACCTTTTAAAATACTCTTAAGTATTTCGAAACCATCAAAATATTTTAAAACACCTTGACATCTTTTCAAGATTTATAAGGTACTTTGGAGTTTTTTAAACAGCCCTGATATAATTGTTCAAATTCTTTGAAATTCCTTTAAATTATAAAAATGAATTGAAAATTCATTAACATCTTTTTAAATATCCTCAAATATTTAAAATCCTTTCAAATCTTTTGAAATCTCTTGAAAATTCCTTGAAAATTTTAAAACGCCATAAAATATTTCAAATCTTTCATAATCTGATACTACATAATTGAAATCAATTGAGAATTCCTTGGAATCTGCTCAAATATCCTAAAATATAATAAATCTTTCAAAATCTCATATTAAATTACCGTAATCAATTGAAGAGTCCTTGCAACATTTTGAAATAATCTCAAATGTTGCAATACCTTCAAAATATTTTGACCTACCTTGACCTCTTTCTTAAGATTTTTTAAAGTACTTTAAAATTCTTTGAAATTCCTTAAAATTATAAAACATAAAATGAAAATCCTTGACATCTTTTAAAACATCCTCAATTATTGACAATCTGTTGAAATCTTTAAAATTTTTTAAAGCTCTTGAAAATTCCTTGAAACTTAAAAAATACCATGAAATATTTCAAATCCTTTAAAATCTCATATTAAATTACTGTAATCAAATGAAAATTCCTTGGAACCTTTTAAAATAATCTCAAGTATTTCAAACCTTCAAAATCTTTTGAAACACCTTGACACCCATTAAAGATTTCTACCATACTTTGAAATTGTTTGAAATAACTCTGCGAAAATTGTTAAAATTATTTGAAACTCCTTTGAATGATAAAAATAAATTTAAAATTCCTTGACATCTTTTAAAACATCCTCAAATATTTAAAGTCCTTAAAGATCTTTTGAAATCTCTTGAACTTTTTAAAACATTCAGATTGAAATTTAGAAAAAAGAAAAATTTCAAAACTTTAAATATTGTAATTTTGTAGATTAGAGTTTTGAAAATGGAATCAATACAAATTCAAAACTTTCGAAATCTTATTTTCAACTATGAAATATAAGTAAGTTTCCACTTGATGGAATTCAAGTCTTCAAAATTTGAATTGTAAACTTAGAAGTTTATTAACAAAAAATTATTAATCATAAATAAATTGAAAGTGTTGAAAAT
>NC_046661.1:26414174-26421464 GCF_010883055.1 Belonocnema kinseyi
TCGAGTAATTTCTATTAACACTTTAATTTAATACTTTAACTAATCTACAAACATTAAAATTTTTAACATTTTGAAATTTTTCTGTTTTCTAAATTTCAGTCTCAAATAATTTCATTTAGAGATTTCCCAATTGAAAAACGTACGTTTTAATTTTGAACGCTTTCAATTAATTCATGATTATTAATTTTTTATATATAAACTTTCAAGTTTACAGTTCAAAATCTGAAGACTTGAATCTCATCGAGTTGAAAATTATTCTTATTGAATAGTTGAAAATGTTTGAAAATTAGATTTCCAAAGCCTTGAAGTTTTATTGATCCCATTTTCAAAACTCTAATCTACAAACATTTCAATATTTAACGTTTTGGAAATTTTCTTTTTTTAAATTTCAATCTGAAGCTTTACAAAATTTCCAAAGATTTTTAAGGATTTTAAATATTTGATGATGTTTTAAAAGAGGTAAAGGAATCTTTAATTTGTTTTTATAATTTAAAGGAATTTCAAAGAAATAAAAAAATTTTAGAAGAGTTATTTAAAAAAATTCAAAAGTATTTTAGAAATCTTTAAAAAAAGGTTTGAGGTGTGTCAAAATATTTTGAAGGAAATGCAATATTTGACAGTATTTAAAAATGTTCCAAGGAATTTTTGATTGTTTTCATTAATTTAATATGAGATTTGTTTTAAAATATGCATACAATTTAATATATTTATGCATATTAACTGTTATTAATAGGGATAATAGGCCCAGTTCGCCCCTGGATATTAATGATTAAATAGACAAAGTAAGATATGAAAAAAAAAGATATATATGTTCGTTTTTTATTCTTGCAATTGATTTTTTCAATTTCTAAGAATTCTGCGAGTCACTCAAAAAAATACTGTTTAAGTAAACCGTCTGTAATTAAGTCTATTAATAAATATTACGAGTTTACCGCAACATCAATTTTGTAAATGGAAATTTTCAATTCAGTAATTTCATTTCATGATCAAATGTTTTCCAACTGTTTCTAAACATTATTGATTCAAAAGAAAATTTTAATTGCAAATGGGTTTTCTAATAGTATAGGAAATAAATCTGTTCTTAAAATTTTTCTATCCTTGTATACAATTTGTAAACTTTTCCAAGCTTTGAAAGAGGTAAGAAAAATGAAATACATAATGGGCAAAAACCTTAGAATATCTTAATCTTTTAAATAATTGTGTTTTGATTTTAAAAACACGAAAGAAATTCTAGAAGATTTTAGGACAATTAAAAGATTTTTTAGGAACACTGAATGATTTCAAAAAATATTTCGAAAGTGTAGAAGTTTTGTAAAGGTTTTAAAGTCATTTAAAATTTGAAATTTTTTAGAAAATTTAAAATTTTCTATACTTTAAAAAAAAAATTTTTACAATTTTATAAAATGTTGAGTATTTCGAAAAAAACGTTGGAAGCTATTTAAGAATTTTGGAAGGATGAAATTTTGTTGGTAAGATTCCTCTGGAAGTTTCTACAAATCTCTAAGTTTTGAAGGTCATTGTAAAAATGTAACTTTTTATTACAAACATTATTTAGGAATTTCAGTTTTTTCGAAGAGATTAACAATATTAAAAAAAAAAATGAATAGTTTTTCGAAAAATTATTTCTTCAAATCTTCTGAAAGTCCTAAATATCTTTTAAGCTGACTCTAATTTTTCCTAATATTTTGTGTGTCCTGCAATATAAAAAAAATGCATAAAAATTTTCTGCATTTTTTCGGCATATGTGAAATCTTCAAAAATGTTTTTGAAATATCTCCGGAATCTTACGAAAATTATATTTATATAACTTTAAAAATAATTGCAAAAAAACATTATTTTTAAATCTAAACTGAAGCTGAAATTAATAACCCAGATTTTTTTAAAGTTTTTTTTTCCCCTATTTTTAAAGGCTAAATCTAATAACTTAGTTATTAGTACATACACTAAATTAGGAAATGTGAAAAGTATTAAAAGTTAAAAGAAAATTAGAGATTTTTTTACTTAAATTATTTTAATCAATTTATTTATCTAATTAAAGTTCAACTAAATACTATTTAATTAGATTATATAATAAGTGTTCAAGAAAGCAGTTTTAAAGAGCTCCTCATCTATTTATATTGCATTTGTTTGGCGCGGAAATACATTTCTCGGAAACTCTCCGCCGGTTCTGCGAACTGGAGGTGCTAAGAATCTGAAATAATCGAAGGTTCCCCTTCACCCTACCAATATCATTTCAACAAATTGGGCGAATTCAAAACAAAATCACACTTTGCGGATTATTCTAATTTAATAATTTTAAATTGTCTGAAATATATAAAAAATTATATCGAATTATATGAATTTAGGAAATATTGTATATAAAAATAAAAAAAAAGATCAAACAACCACTGCGTAGTCCTGTCAGCAACCACCAACTAAAAATGACACCAGCTCCCAGAATATACGCGATAAATCACACCTATGGCCAAGTCTCACGACCGTCAACTGGGTGGTATATAGCATTTATTTTTCTCGGAAATTTTTAAGTGTTGATACTTTTGTTTTACCGGATTCTCGATTCGACGCATTTTTTATGTTTTAAATAATTTCAAAATATTTTTAAATTTTCTTTAAAAATTATTTTTTTGAATTAATGAAAATAAAAACTTTCCCCGGAATCTTAACTCAAAAATTTTTTATTTTGAAAACCTTTACAAATTCTGAAAAAGAATGTAAAATTTTATTTCAAAATATTCAAAAATGTGAATTTTCTTTTATCTCTTAAAAGTCTTCTCAGTATTAACATTATTTGTTAAAGTTTCAAAATTATGTTTTTAATAAATTCGAATTATTCCTATTTTTTTTTAATTGTGAAAAATTATAAAAATTACCTTAAAATTTTTCAGATTTTTTTTACAAGTTTTTAAAATGTTTTAAATGTTGCAAAATATTCGCTCAGAATTATTTTTTGATAAATTTGATAATTTTCTTTCAAAATCTTAAAACCTTTTTAAATATTTTCTTTAAATTAACTTTAAAAATAAAAAATCGTAAATTTTCTGATGAAACTTAAGAAAACTTTTTTATCCTTTTCAAATTTTCAAAATTCTTAACAAGATTTTTCTTTCGAAATCTCAAAAAATCTATATATCGCTCAACATTTATCGGCCTTACAACAAATAAACAACGGAAAACATCCGCTAAAATCATATTGTCGGATCAGAATGTAATCAGTCAGGTTTTCGAACAAATTAAAAATATTTTGACAATTTTGGAAGATAATGAAAGAATACTCTTCAGATTCATATGAAAATTTAACAGGATTTTTCGTTTTTTAAAATAAATTGTTAGAGAAAATTTTAAAAGATTTATAAAAATGCTGAGAAAGAACCAAAAATATCTTTGGCAATATTTTTAATTTTTTAAGATGTAAAAATTTTAAGACAAATTTGGGCGTTGAAGAATAAATATTCTATAAAAAATGAATTCTCAACTATGAAGATTAATATTAAATCAATAAAAAATAAATAGAATAGTTAAAATTTGAACTAGAAAATTTGACTTGTTCAATACTTCAATTTTCAATCAAAAATTGTAAATAAAAAAAATTAATTTTTAACCAAATATTTTAAATTTCAATAAAGAAAGGTATCTCCATACAAACTTTATTGTCTACCAAAAACAAAGAATTATAATTTTTTTCCATTTTTACATCATATTACATCAAATTAAATATTAGATCAATTTATATGAATTTCGGCAATATTGCATATGAAAATTTATATAAAAGATTAAAAAACCACCACATGGTTCCACTGACAGCAACCGTCATCTAAAAATGACACCAGTCCAAGCATATACGCGATAAATCATATTTACTTTTTCAGAAATTTCTAAGTGTTGATACTTTTGTTTACCGGATTCTTGAGCCAACGCAGTTTTTTAATGTTCGAAAAAGTCTCAACATATTTTTCAATTTTCTTTTAAAAAATTTTGTTTTTTAAATAAAAAATGAATTACAACTTTCCCCAAAATGTTAGGCCTAGAATTTTTAATTCCTTAAATCCTTTCCAAATTCTGAAATAGAATCCAAAACTTTATTTCAAAATCTTCAGAAATCTAAATTTTCTTTTATCACATTTATACAAAAAATTGAAAAGGATTTCTTGTTTTTAAAAATAAATTGTTCGAGAAAATTTTAAAAGATTTCTAAAAATGCTGAGAAAGAACCCATAATGTCTGCAGCAATTTTAAAATTTTTTAGGACGTAAAAATTGTAAGAAAAATTTGGGTGTTGAAGTGATTAAAAATATTTTAGAAGTTTAAATGATTTCCTAATATTTATAAAATATTTATAAAACGACGAATTTTCAAAAAATAGTTAAATATTCTATCAAAAAAAATATCTTTCAATTAAAAAACTCTCTCATTATTTGCAAGATTACATGATTTTTGCACTTTTCCCACAACATTTAAAAAATGCAATGACCCTGCCAAGTCTTCCAGGTTTTGTGTAAAAAAAATAATTAACTTACGTTATGTCCCATTTGTGTTCTAAATCAACATTCATACCTTTCGTAACACAAAAGTTATAATTTGCCTTTCGTTATGAAAGGTTTTGAATTACATGCTTAGAAAGTTTTTATAAACTTTGAATGGTTTCAAGAGAATGACACAATATTCTTAAGATTAATACGAAAATTTGAAAGGATTTTTTTATATTAATTTTTTGATAAATTTTTTTTAAAACATTTCTAGAAATTCCGCGAAAAAATCGGAATATTTAATACAAGTTTTTTAATTTTGTAACTATTTTTTTTAATTTTAAGAAAAATTCGCTTCCGTTTCCGACATTTAGAAATTTTAGAAGATTCTGAGTGATTAAAAAAAATATTTTCGAAAATTTACTAAATATTTTTTAAAAACAACTTACATTTGCAACAAAAAAATGAATTTTATACTAAGATTAATTTTCAAGCATTAAAAAGACAAATTAAATGGCTCAATTCTCAACCTAATAACAACGGATTTTAAAAAAGTTTAATTTTCAATAAAATAAGAATTTTTAACCTAGAAAATTAATTTTCTGATAAAAACCACAAACTTCAAAACAAAAATTTAAAAATTGTCAACCAAATAAATGAATTTTTTACTGGAAAAGATCAATTTTGAACAATAATTAAAATAGTTAAATTTTCATTTCAAAATCAACAAATTTCCAAAAAGAATTAAATTTTTAGTGAAAAAGATAATTTTTTAACCGCGAAGATAAATTTTCTACCAACAAAAACAGCGAAATGAAAAAATATATAGTAATCTTTTATCAACAAAAAGTATTAAATTTAAATTAAAATGTTTGTTATTTTCCACCATATTTTATTTTTTTATCCTTATGTACTAAAAGAATGATTAAAATTTTGATTAATAAGCTCTTAAATTAATCTTTGAATACCAAAAAAACAGTAATTTTTTGAAAATGTTTAATTGTGCATAATTTTAAAAATACGCTTAAGATCATTCAGATACTTTTATGTTAACTTTTTAATTAAAGCATCCCAAATTCACCCAGCATATATGCGAAATTACCCACTCTGATCTTCTCTACCGACATTGACAAACTGGAAAAATGCCGCCCTGTTCGACCGCTCAAGTAGAACCGTCTATCATCTATTTCAGTTCATAAGCTGACCTGAGTAATTGGCGGCGCTTGATTTTAGTTCGCAAAAGCCTCAGGTAATTGGTGGCGCTGGCGAAAATCGTTCGAAATTAAATACATGGGATCGCCTATCTCCCACCTCATCTCTGCCCAGAGTGTATTTAAAAAATATTGTATTAATTAAAAAGTGAATTATGAACTGTTAATGAAATGGTATACACATAAACATGCATTCTGTCAACCTTATTAAGAATAAAGGTTCAATTGCAGAATAGAGGCGTCACTTCTGTTTATTATTATATAAACAATTATTATTCTGTTTATTATTTTTTATTATTAACAATGTTTCTCCTTATTTATTTAAAATTCTCAAAAATAGGGGTGACGCCCCATTTCTGTTGTCTAACCATAATTAAATCATTCTCAATAAGTAAAATTTGAAATAATTCATAATTTTAGCAATGTTATTGGCTATTTTTTTATTTAAACTTTTACAATGATTAAGTTTTTCTTTGCCACAAGTAAAGATAACCTCAACATTTTACAATCTTTTTTACAAAAATTCTTCTTCTATTCCCAACTTATATTATAAAATTATTTTCGGTTAGCGTATTGATACTTTTACTTTCGTACTACTTTTTATCCCATTACACGCCATGACAGGATTTGCTGATTAGACAAAACTTACTAATTGTTTTATTCAAATTAACCTGCTTGTTCGGTCAGCGAACAAATGCAAATGTTGCACATGCGTAGTGTCATTCACTCGACTCTCGCGCGCCTTTCTCGGATCACTTCTAAAGCTCTACCGCCCCGTCCCGCGTTCACCTATAACTTCGCAAAAAGTATGCCTGAGTGCCGTGCCAAATATATTAGGTCCTAGATACGGCATAGGTCAGTGGTGGCAAAGATATTAGGTCCTAGATACTAGGCAGTCTGATAAGTCCCTGAAAAATGAAACACGGAGACGTTTTTTTGGCCAAAGTCGGTTTTATTTGTCAACATACTCTCCTTTTAGGTCGATACAGCGAGTCCAACGATTTTCTAACTTTTTGATACCGTCCGAAAAGTACTCGATCGCAAGGTCTCCAAAATACGCCTCAGCTTCAGCTATGAGCTCCTCATTTGAGTAAAAACGCTTACAGGTGAGCCATCTCTTCAGGTTAGGGAACAAGTAATAGTCGCTGGGGGCCAGGTTTGGTGAATACGGTAGCTGAGGAACCAATTCGAAGCCGATTTCATGCAATTTTGCTTGTGCAACTAAGCATGAATGAACAGGCGCATTGTCGTGATGATAAAGCGGTTTTTTCTTCTTCAAATGCGGTCGTTTTTCGGAGATATCAATTTTCAATCGGTCCAATAATTATGAATAGTATGCTCCGATTATGGTTTTACCTTTTTCAAGATAGTCCACGAATATTATGCCATGTGCATCCCAAAATACGGAGGCCATAACCTTTCCGACCCATTGTTGCATTTTTGGACGCTTCGGAGCACTTTGGCCCGGTGGAACCCACTGTTTTGCCTGTTGCATTGACTCAGGAGTGTAGTAATGGATCCAGGTTTCATCCATGGTTATGAATCGGCGCAAAAACTCGGTCGGCTCACGCGAAAATAATGCCAAATTCTGCTGGGAAGTTGTCACACGAATTCGT
>NC_046661.1:26421564-26425821 GCF_010883055.1 Belonocnema kinseyi
TCATGGATTTTTTCGACATTTTCTGGTGTAGTGACCTCTTTTGGGCGCCCAGATCGTTGAGCATCAACTGTGCTCGTACGGCCACAACGAAACTCGGTAAACTACTTACGAATCATTCCAATCGACAGTGCAGAGTCCGGGTAATACTTATCCAGCTTGGCCTTGGTTTCGGATATCGATTTCTTGCGAAGATAGTAGTGTTTGATCAAAACTCGACACTCAGATTTTTCCATATTAAAAAAAACTCGGATCAAGCTCGACGAAAATGGTTCACATTGGTGACTACTAATGCCATCTCTTAAAATTTTCAGGTACTTATCAGACTGCCTAGTACGGCATGGGTCAGTAGTGGGGACGGTCGATATTCTCGAAGCCCTCTTCAACTTTTCACCGTTTTTATGGCAACCGCGTCCTCCTAGCACGTCAGCGGGCGAGGTGGGGCCGGGATGCACATCGAAAGTTGTTGAATTCCAAACCGAACGTGATTTTCTGTTTCTCGTTCTCGCGTTCTTCTTCGCCATCACTATAGCAATCTTTGCTATAGTTGAGTCGGTTGACTGGCTCTGTAGGGCCTGTACGCTAAAAATGTTATGAACACTGATTTACCTAATTATATTCAAATTAAAGAGAGCCTAGAAATATTCTATTTATTATTTTTAATTTTCGAGACAATAAATAAATGTAAAAAAATTCTTTTCCTACTTTAGAATTTTAGTGAAATTTTTAAAGACTAAACTTAAAATTTAAATGAAATTAAGATAAATT
Organism: Belonocnema kinseyi; assembly: GCF_010883055.1. Classification (NCBI taxonomy): domain Eukaryota; kingdom Metazoa; phylum Arthropoda; class Insecta; order Hymenoptera; family Cynipidae; genus Belonocnema; species Belonocnema kinseyi. The sequence goes on from NC_046661.1 coordinate 26,422,330, forward strand.
AAAAAACTAAATAAAATATAGTTGAATTTAAAATTTAAATAAAATTTAGCTAAATTCAACATTTAAATGAAATTCAGGTGCATTTAAGAATTAAATAAAGTTTAGTTAAATTAATTTCTCGTCTGGTTTTTTTTTCAAAGAGAAATTTTGTAGATACTAAGTGAATAAGTTTTAAAACAATTCTATTCGTACTTTAAGATTTATTGTAGTGCAATTTTAAAAATTATTATAATTCAAAATTTAAGTAAAATTTTGTTGAATTTAAGTAAATTTCAGTTAAAATTGTAGATGTTGAATGGTGTTAAATGGTGTTAAATTTAAGTACAATTTAGTTCAATAAAAAACAAACTGTCGTTAAATTTTAAATTTTATTGAATTGAATACAGATATATGTGGGTTGTGTCTTGGCTTCAACAATGGAGAGCATTAAAATAAACTGCATAAATTTAAAAAAATTTCCTTATTTTTATAATAATTAGTCAAATTCAACAAAAAAACTCAGGAAAGTATTTAGGATTCATAGTTCGAAAGATTTTGGTTTAAAACTTTTCAGAAGTCGACAATGTCAAAATATAAAAGGAAGCGTTTAAACTTCAGCACAACTATTTTGCATGAAATACTTTACTATCCCACAATTTTATTTCAAATTAGAAGTATGTTAGCAATTAAATAATTATTCCAATCAAAATTATTCAGTTTCGAAAATTGGATTATAACTTCAAAGCCTTTGAAATTAAAAGGTTTTAAATGAGAGAAATTTGAAATGAAAACAATTAAAATTACAGTGTAATTATTTCCTTTAGAATCGTAAGAATAAAATAATAATGATTAAAAGAAACTAGTTTATAAATTTGAAATTCAAAATTTCAGTATTTGTAAAATTTCGAATATTCTTCGAGTATAACCGACAAATTTCAAGAATTGTATTATTTAAAATTTTTCATAGAGTTGATAAATTAAAAATACAAGCATTAATATTTTTTAAATTTTGAATATGCCTCAAGTATAATCTGATAAATTTAAATTATTTAATTTTGAAAGTTTTGAATTGAAAATTGAAATGCAGAATTCTAAATTTTTATATTTGGGTATTATCAGATTTTGGGGGCCATTCATTTAAGCCTAATCAAGTTAGAAGGCTTACAGTTGTCAATTTTACGATATTAAACCCTTATATTCAAAACCAAATTAAATTTCAATGTTAAAATTTTTTATTGTTTAGGATTTGATTCTTGAATTCAGAATTTTTTCAATGCTTTACATTTTTAATTTTACATTTTCAAACCTTTTTGTTTAATTTGAGTCATTGAGAAAAAAATAATACATTTTAGTAGACGCAACTTTTTTTACGTACAATTAATTAATTAAGAAATGCCCCACGCACTAAGGTGAACAATTGGACGAGAGGAAAAAATGGGTTAAGCCAAATCTGCTGTTTGCGTGAAGAAACTCACTATCTTCGTTTTGACGTGAGTCTTCTTTACGTATACGCTGCAACGCGAAAATGACCCTTACGTCAAACTTTAGAGACTAACTTTTTTCCCCAAGACGGCAGAAATAATTACGGCTTATCACATTAAAAAAAATTATTCGATAACAGAATTTCGTCACTTATTTATTACATGAAAGCACTTGTTCTTGTTTACAAGATTTAAGAAGTAAGAAAAAAATATTGATTGGAATATATTGATTTTTGAAGAACAAGAAGCTTTAAGAATTATAACGCTAGGCGTAAATAATTTCAATATATCTTTCTTTTTAATTTAATAAACTCAATATTAAAATGGAAGTTTTAATATTGTCAGAAATAAATATTCACTTTAACTGCAAGTACCTATATGACAGTTTTGACTTGTCATGTTCATTGTAATTTTTACAGTATGTCTAATTGTCTACTGTGTTATGAATTGCAGTTAGAAGAAAGTTGTGAATAATACAATAGTGCGGAATTAAACTTCAGTTTTCAATCAAGTTCTTTGAAAAGGAGTATACAATTTTTGAAAAAATAAGTCTAACAAAAAAGTGCCAGATGATGTATTTTTTGGTTCGATTCATAATTTTATTCAAATATGAAATTCCTTCCTAATTTCTTTTTAATTATTCAAGAAATAAACATTGTTAATATCTTTGGAAAATAAAAAAGTGGTGTTTTTTGCATGATTGTTGTTATTTTTCTTTCAAAAACCTTTTTTGTCAAAAAGGTAATTAATTTATAATACATAAGCCTTTAAAATTTTATAAAAGACACTGAAAGTCGATCAAATATTTAAATTATTGGAAAATAAATTTATTTACGAAGAAATTTAAAAAGCAAGATTTTATTAAGGGAAAGAATTTTAAATAATTATTTTAGCAAAATCAAAAATTTTTAATGAAATTATATATGCAAACAGTTAAACAAGTAAATGCAAACAAAAGCATAATTGACCAGCTGGAAATTATAGTTTTCTATACATGACTGGTGGAGAACATTTGAAAGTTTCAACTTATTTTTCTCAATAAAAACAAAATAAAGAAATAAAGGAAATAATTAAAGGAAACTAAATAAAAAACTAAGGAAACTTATATATTCATTAAAAATAAAATAAAACAGAGTCAAATTCTTTTAAAAAATATAGACTATTGAAGTACATAATAGTTCTGTGAATTTATAGCATTGGTTTATATTATTTTTCATGATTGCGGGTTAAAAAATGTAATTAGCTCATATATTAAAACTACAAACAGACGAAAATTATGGCAATTTTTATGTCAAGTTTTAGTATTTAATGATAATAAAAAAAAAAATTAAGCAAACTTACATTTTTTCTTAAAGTTAGATTTCTGGAGCAGGGAAAATGACATTTTGTAAGATTCAGTTACTTCTTATTTCAATTTGAAAAAATGGTTCATATATATAACATGGTCTTAGCTAAACTGTAAAAGCAAGCCGTAATTTCCTTTGACTTTTGAAAATGCTTCTTACACTTTACAGCTGTTAAAAAACTCATATACAACTTGATTCACTAATACTTGAAAAATGCAACTTTTCAGAAGATATTTGTCTACGTCTATAAGGAAATTTAGGAAAAAATTTTTTTATAAGTTTTTATAAGGAAATTTCTTTTCAGAATTTTTATTTCTTTAACCAGAAAAAATAGTAAGGACATTTTCAACCAGAATTCTGGTTGATTTAACTAGACAGCTTTTTTAGTTTATTTAAATTTAAACAAAACTTAACTGTATCTTCAAATTCACTTTTCTACTAATTTCCAAAAAAATCATAACTTAAATAAAGAATAAACTTTTTAATTCAAATATGTTATTACCATTTTATACTAACATCTTTGCTACATTTTAGGCATAATTTTGATTTCAAAAAGTCTTTAGAGTTTTCGAATTCCTTCAAAACCTCTTCTACTCATTTAAAATTATTTTTCCATTCACTCGTAAAGTAAAATTAGATTATTACCATTTTGATTTCAAATGCACTATAATTTGGCGCAACCTGTC
>NC_046661.1:26425921-26433561 GCF_010883055.1 Belonocnema kinseyi
GTAATACATACTATCTTTAATACTCTTTTTTATACTAGTGTGCGATTTAGAGAAATGATTAAATTTTACATTTTGCATTATTGCATTATTATTTGCAATCTTAAAAATATTAATTCTCAGCATTGAGACATCTTCTATAACCGGGAATTTTTTCTTAGGTTTCATTAATAGGAAAAATAGGAAATTAAAAAAATTTTAAATGGCTGATGCGAAACAGAAGCAGAAAAAGTATGTGACTGTAATAAATAAAAGGACTAATAATAAAAAATAATTCAAAATGAGATGCCGAATATACAAATTAACGTAACAAAATTTTGAGAATACAAAGTGACCCAATTTAAAAATCTCCGCAATTATAATTTAACGAATTATATAAATTCTGAATTATACAATTAGCGATACAAGATAAACAATTTACTATTTGGGGCCATCCATATACCACGTGGTATATTTTTGTGAATATTAAATTTCCGGAATTTAATCATTAGCAATTATATGATTCCGTACATTTTAATGTAGGATATTATTGGGAACGTGAACATTCAGGACAATTTAAATAATTCTTTTAATGCAAAAAATATACACTTTATTTTCACATTTCTATTTAAAGAAAAGAAAACTAAACAATACTTTAGTATAATATCAAAAAATGTTTTATTTTACTATTTTATTGGTAAAAAGTATAACACTTAGAATTTTTACGTGAAAATTCGGGACAATTTCAAGAATTCTTTTCATGTGCAAAAAAAACACTCTATTTTCATATTTCTATTTAAAAAATAGAAAACTAAAAAATACCTAAATATCATATTCAGCTAATTATTTATTTAATTAGTAATATTATTGAGAACATTGAAAGTCAATGAAATATTTCAGCAAAATTATTTTTTGCAAATCGTTTGAGCTGAGCGAAAAGAATTTGTGGGTTGACATCCAATTGATTGATTAAAATCGGTTAATATATTGTGTTCCCTTTTTTGATTTGAAAATTAAAATTTATGAAGATTCCAAAAAATTTCCCAATTGCTTCGAAAATTATGGCGAATTATTTCCTGCTTTTCTGTCTAGTAGCCACCGTGACAATTGTCCCAAAAATTATTCACATTTCAGCCTTTTCTTTGAATTTTTTATACGGTTCAAATAAATTTAATTTACTTATTAGAATACTGCACCATGAAGGATACTCCTGGTGAGAGGGCTCACTAAACTACGTGCAGATTATTTTAATATAATTTCTTCTCTAGATCTATTCTTTATTTTTATGAGTCAGTTATAATCCTAATTATTACTTTCCTGAGCTTTTTGTCCATATATCTGTATCCAATAAAACGGTTAAAATGCGTATTGTACATAAACTTGTAATTGTACTTAATAAAAACTAAGAATAAAAAATACACTAAAAACAAACTTTGTTTAAGATCACTACTATATCACCTTTTATTTACTACATAATGATTTATATGATGCTTGATTTATTAACTAAATTGCAAGTAAATATTCAATTTGTGAAATCTGGTGAAAAAATCTTATGTCATTTACATTCTACGTAAATAGCATTAATAATTTTATTTTTCAATATGGATGCACTGTTTTTAATATTACTGGTTTCAAAAATGTATTCAAATTTAAAATTTAACTACAGTTTTATTTTAATTTAACCAGGTTGCACTTTAATTTAAAACCATTTAACGCCATGAAATATCTACAATTTTTGACTGAACTTTACTTTAATTAAACTAAAATTTACTTAAATGCTGAATTTAACTAAATTGTATTTAATCTTTAAATTTAGTTTTACAAAATAGTTTTAAAAATTGCACTGCAATAAATGTTAAAGTACGAATAGAATTATTTTTAAACTTGTTTACGTAGTATGTCGAAAATTTCTCTTTTAAAATACAGCAGACGAGAAATTAATTTAATTTAACTAAACTTTATTTAATTTTTAAATTCATCTAAATTATATTTAAATGTTGAATTTAGCTAAAATTGAAACAAATTTCATTTAAATTTGGAATTTAACTAAATTTTATTTAATTTTAAAATTTATCTCAATCTTATTTAAATGTTATGTTTATTAAAAAAAGAATTTTTGAAATGCCACTACAATTCAAAGGAAGAAAAGAATCTTTTTAAATCTATTTATTTATTATCCCGAAAATGTCTCTTTTAAAACCAACCGTAAGAGAAATTAATCAATTTAAAAATTATAATAAATAGAATAATTTTAGGCTCTCCGTAGTTTTAATACAATTAGGTAATTCACCGTTCACAAAATTTTTCGCGTACAGAGCCAGCCGACCAACTCAGCTATAGCAAATATTGCTATAGTGATGTCGAAGGCGAACGCGAGAAACGGAAAATCACGTTCGGTTTGGAATTCAACAAATTTCAGTGTGCGCCCCGGCCCCACCCCGCCCATTTATGTGGTCGAAGTACGCGGTTGCCATAGAAACGACGAAAAGTTGAAGAGGGCAGCACCTCAATATGGTCGAAAATGTAGTTAGATATATATATCGGCCGTCCCCACTCCTGACTCTTGCCGCATCTAGGTAAAATATCTTTGGATATATATATCGGCCGTCCCCACCACTGAACCATGCCGTATCTTGGACCTAATATCTTTGATATGGCAACCGCGTCCTCCTAGCACGTCAGCGGGCGGGGTGGGGCCGGGGTGCACACCGAAAGTTGTTGAAATCCAAACCGAACGTGATTTTCTGTTTCTCGTTCTCGCGTTCGCCTTCGCCATCACTATAGCAATCTTTGCTATAGTTGAGTCAGTTGGCTGGCTCTGTACGGCCTGTACGCTAAAAATGTTATGAACTCTAAATTACCTAATTATATTCCAATTAAAGAGAGTCTAAAAATATTCTATTTATTATTATTTTAAATTTTCGAGACAATAAATAAATGTAAAAAAATTCTTTTTATACTTTAGAATTTTAGTGAAATTTCTAAAATTATTTTTAAAAACTAAACTTAAAATTTAAATGAAATTAAGATGAATCAAAAATTCAAATTAAATTTATTTAAATTCCAAATTAAATAAAATTTAGTTCAATTTAAAATTGAAATAAAATTCAGCTAAATTCAACATTTAAATGAAATTTAGGTGAATTTAAGAATTAAATAAAGTTTAGTTAAATTAATTTCTCGTCTGGTTTCTTTTCAAAGAGAAATTTTGTAGATACTAAGTGAATAAGTTTTAAAACAATTCTATTCGTACTTTAAGATTTATTGTAGTGCAATTTTAAAAATTATTATAATTCAAAATTTAGGTAAAATTTAGTTGAATTTAAGTAAATTTCAGTTAAAATTGTAGATGTTGTATGGTGTTAAATGGTGTTAAATTTAAGTACAATTTAGTTCAATAAAAAACAAACTGTCGTTAAATTTTAAAATTTATTGAATTGAATACAGATATATGTGGGTTGTGTCTTGGCTTCAACAATGGAGAGCATTCAAATAAATTGCATAAATTAAAAAAAAATTCCTTATTTTTATAATAATTAGTCAAATTCAACAAAAAAACTCAGGAAAGTATTTAGGATTCATAGTTCTAAAGTTTTTGGTTTGAAACTTTTCAGAAGTCGACAGAGTCAAAATATAAAAGGAAGCGTTTAAACTTCAGCATAACTATTTTGTATGGAAATACTTTATTATCCCACAATTTTATTTCAAATTAGAAGTATGTTAGCAATTGAATAATTATTCCATTCAAAATTATTCAGTTTCGAAAATTGGATTAGAACTTCAAAGCCTTTGAAATTAAAAGGTTTTTAAATGAGAGAAATTTGAAATGAAAACAATTAAAATTACAGCGTAATTATTTTCTTTCAGAAGCGTTAAAATAAAATAGTAATTATTAAAAGAAACTAGTTTATAAATGTACAATTCAAAATCTCAGTATTTGTGAAATTTCGAATATTCTTCGAGTAAAACCTGTCAATTCAAATTATTTAATTTTAAACGTTTTAAATGAAATGACTTATGATTCGGCAATACATTTTCTTCAGCTTAGGATATAAATAATTTAAAGCTGCAATGAGTAGATTAGGCGATGTCAAACCTCGTGAAAATTTGGAATAAATGTAAAGCCTTTGAAATCGAAAACTTTTTATAAGGAGAGGAATTTTAAATTGAAAGGTTTTAATATATTTTCAATTTAAAACGTTCAAATGGAGTAATTTTATAAACAGAAATTTCAAGAATTGCGTTATTTGCCATTTTTTCATAGAGTTGATAAATTAAAAATACAATTATCAATATTTTCTATATTTTGAATATGCCTCAAGTGTAATCTGATAAATTTAAATTATTTAATTTTGAAAGTTTTGAATTGAAAATTGAAATGCAGAATTCTAAATGTTTGTATTTGGGTATTATCAAATTTTGGAGACCATTAATTTAAGTCTAATCAAGTTAGAAGGCTTACAGTTGTCAATTTTACGATATTTTAAACTCTTATATTCAAAAACGAATCAAATTTCAATGTTAAAATATTAAATTGTTCAGGATTTGATTGTTAAATTCAGAATTTTTTCAAGGCTTTACATTTTTAATTTTACACTTTCAAACCTCTTTTTTTTTAATTTGAATCATCGAGAAAAAAATATTACATTTTAGTAGACATGACTTTTTTTTACGTAGAAAAATTAATTTAGGAAATACCCCGTGCGCCAAGGTGAACAATCCGTCGAGAGGGAAAAATGAGTTAAGCCAAATCTGCTGTTTGCGTGAAGAAACTCACTATCTTCGTTTTGACGTGAGTCTTATTTACGTATACACTGCAACGCGAAAATAACCCTCGTCAAACTTTAGAGAGTAATTTTTTTCTTCGAGACGGCAGAAATAATCACGGCTTATCACATTAAAAAAAATTATTTGATAACAAAATTTCGTCACTTATGAATTACATGAAAACATTTCTTCTTGTTTACAAAATTTAAGAAGTAAAAAAAAAATCTTGATTGGAATATATTGATTTTTGCAGAACGAGATGCTTTAAGCATTATAACGGTAGGCGTAAATAATTTTTAAATATCTTCCTTTTTAATTTAATAATCTTAATATTAAAATAGAAGTTTCAATATTGTCAGAAATAAATCTTCACTTTAACTTCAAGTACCTAGATGACATTTTTAACTTGTCATGTTCATTGTAATTTTTACACTATGTCTAATTGTCTACTGTGTTATGAATTGCAGTTAGAAGAAAGTTGTGAGTAATACAATAGAGCGGAATTAAACTTCGGTTTTTAAACAAGATCTTTAAAAAGGAGTATAAAATTTTTGAAAAAGTAAGTCTAAGAAAAAAGTGCTAGATCATGTATTTTTTGGTTCGATTCATAATTTTATTCAAATATGAAATTCCTTCCAAATTTTTTTTTGATTATGCAAGAAATAAACACTTTTAATATCTTTTGAAAATAAAAAAGTGTTGTTTTTTGCATGATTGTTATTATTTTTCTTAAAAAAACCTCTTTTGTTAATGAGGTAATTAATTTATAATGCATAAGCCTTTAAAATTTTAACAGCAAGAAACTGAAAGTTGATGAAATATTTAAATTCTTAGAAAATAAATTTATTTACGAACAAATTTAAAAAAGCAAGTTTTTTATTAAAGGAAAGAATTTAAAATAATTATTTTAGCAAAATCAAAAATTTTGAATGGAATTAAATATGCAAACAGTTAAACAAGTAAATGCAGATAAAAGCTTAATCGACCAGCTGGAAAATATAGTTTTCTATACATTACCGGTGGAGAACATTTTAAAGTTTCAACTTATTTTTCTTAATAAATAAAAAATAAAGAAATAAAGAAAATAATTAAAGGAAACTAAATAAAAAACTAAGGAAACTTATATGTTTATTAAAAATAAAATAAAATAAAAACGGCGTCAAATTCTTTTGAAAATTATAGACTATTAAAGTACATAATAGATCTGTGAATTTATAGCATTGGTTTATATTATTTTTCATGATTGCGGTTTAAAAAATCTAATCAGCTCAGATATTAAAACAAGAAAAAGACGAAAATTATGGCAATTTTTATGTCAAGTTTTAGTATTAAATGCTAATAAAAAAAATTAAGCAAACTTACATTTTTTATTAAAGCTATATTTCTGGAGCAGGGAAAATGAAATTTTGTAAGATTGAGTTACTTCTGTTTTCAATTTGAAAAAATGGTTCATATGTATAACATGGTCTTAGCTAAACTGTACAAGCAAGCCGTAATTTCCTTTGACTTTCAAAAATGCTTCTTACACTTTACAGCTGTTAAAAAACTCATATAACACTAAATTCATAAAATATTTCAAAAATGCAACATTTCAGAATACATTTGTCTAGGTCTATAAAGAAATTTAAGAAAAAAAATTGTTTATAAGTTTTTATAAGGAAATTTCTTTTCAGAATTTTTATTTCTTTAACCAGAAAAAAATAGTAAGGACATATTTAACCAGAATTCTGGTTGATTTAACCAGACAGTTTTTTTTAGTTTATTTAAATTTAAATAAAACTTAACTGTATCTTTAAATCCACTTTTCTACTAATTTCCAAAAAAATTATAACTTAAATAAAAAATAAACTTTTTAATTCAAATTTGTTATTACTATTTTATACTAACATCTTTGCTACATTTTGGGAATAATTTTGATTTCAAAAAGTCTTTAGAGTTTTTGAATTCCTTCAAGATCTTTTCTACTCAATTGAAATTATTTTTCCATTCACTTATAAAATAAAATTAGATTATTACCATTTTGGATTTCAAATGCACTATAATTTGGCGCGACCGAATATATGGTTGCCTGTCGCGCCTCTACAAGTAAATGGAGGAACCAATCGGTACATATCGCTCCTCTACAAGTATGTGGCCGAACTAAGAGAAATACATATATGCAAGAACACAAACTTGCCTTCCGCGTTAACTACAGGTATGTAGTGCAACTAATATCATGCCGTATCTAGGACCTAATATCTTTGCTATATATATATCTAACCACATTTTCGATCATATTGAGGTGCTGCCCTCTTCAACTTTTCGTCGTTTCTATGGCAACCGCGTCCTTCGTCACTGTAATTGGCGGGGTGGGGTCCGAGGCAGGGTGACCAGACGTCCTTCTTTGGAAGGACATGTCCTTCTTTTTCGATGTTTGCCCTTCTGTCCTTCTTTTTTGTCTGATGTCCTTCTTTTTCAAGATATTCGCGATATTTGCATTTTTTATTGCACGGACCTAAATTTCCTTCACAACTTCTACCAGCGAAGCCTTAGCTCTAGAGGAATAAAATTCGTCGCTTGACCGATGAAAAATTTATTGGATTAACTTCATTGCTCCCTACGTTTGTGTTCGCGCAGCACTTCTCTCTAGGAATTGTGCTTGTTCAAACTGCGATGGGAGTCCGAGACCGTGTCGAAAGCTGAAAAACGAATAGACCTCTTTTTTTAATATTTGTCGATGGAAAAAGATGTCCGTTAGATTTTCCACTGCAAAACGGCCCGGAGTCCTACTACTGATCGTATAAAAAGCCATAACGTGGTATATATTCGGTTTGTGTTTCCCATTCCCGTTCTTCACTTTACTATTCCAATGACTGCGAAGGGGAAAGTGTTCCTATGTCTCTGTCACTGTACAAATC
>NC_046661.1:26433661-26439974 GCF_010883055.1 Belonocnema kinseyi
CAAATTCGTATAACTGGCTCACGAATTCGTCAGCATTGACATGGAAATTCTGATTCTGTGAGTCATGATTTCCGTTATCCTTGTTTTCAATACTGTCATCATTATCATCATCCTCACTATATAAATCATTGTTCTCTTCGATGATAGAGTGTTGGATGCTGGACTGAAGGTCAAGTTTTTCAGTTAGAAGAGTATATTCACTGAATTTTCCTTTTTCAGCGTATGCAATCGCACTGGCTGTTGATATTTCATTTTTATCAAGCTGATTTTGAGCTTGTTCTTGAAGCTCTTCTTTGGTTATCTCTTCATAGCCCACTCTGTCGTCATTATTTTCAGTGATATTAGCTCTCCGAGAAGATGCGATGATGTGTTTCACTGAAAGCCTATCACGAATTATCAATCGAAGCATGTAACACGTGGGATTGGGATTGAAGCCTCCTCTTCCTCGGAATCGTGCAAAGAGCATCTCTATGGAATCTGTCGTGCACAGCCTTGTGCACAATTGAAAACTTGGCAGTTTCCAAGACACATCATGGTACAGTTCCAAAAGACCGCGAATTGCCATTTCTAAACCATTAAAGCAAGGCACGGTTTTCATGCAACCATTTTTACCCAGGACTTTTAAAGTTGGAGCCCACGACAGAAAATCTTCTAAAACCGCTCTGGATTCTACATTTTCAGTAGACAAGGCACTCCTTAACGGATTTATATCTCGAGTTTTATTGCTGTCGGCGGCATCAGTTAAACGATTAATTACTAAAATGCATTCTGCTGATTCTAAAAGCGTCTCGAAAACGACCAGCCCTTTTTCATGTGCTTTAATCATTGCCATGGCCAATTTACCACCAACGAGATGACGTGATCTCTCAGCATTCATTTTTTGAAATGAATTTGGATAAAAATGAACCTCTGTAATGTGGTCCAACTTATTCGACAACTTGCCTCTTTGATCTGCATCCCAGGTAGCTTTCATATCAGAAAGATACAAGACTTTTCCATTCATGAATATCTTTCCATATTTCAGGAGAGCATTCACGAGATTTTTTACTTCGTGGCATAAGTCATGAATGGAAATGATCTTTTTACCATTGTGCTCAAAGCTATGCTTTTGTGCTGTTACTTTCAGGAGATTGTAGTATTTAATATTAGGAGTGCCTTGGTCGCAAACCGTCATCCTGATATCGAGGCCAATTTCTTCACCCTTGTCGAGCAGCATTTTAAGTAGGATCACAATGTTTTTTCCATTGACAGAATGTCGTGCAAAGAAAAATCCAACCAGTTGTCGCCACTTGTAGGAAGTGTGTATACCATTGAGTGTGAACACAAAAACATGATTAGCACGATTTTGCGTTCTTCCCAATGGGCCAAGATCTTCAAAGCCTTCTATTAAATCGCCTTTTGAACTATACTCCTCGAATTCTTTGCACGACATTTCATCCCACTTTACATTGCACAACTTGGCTTCAGGTGGCAAAGTTTTTAGATCCTTTTCGAGATCTTGGAATGACAATTCTATGAAGCCTGGAGCAACGTCGTTCTTAGCGACCCATTTGTCAATGGTTCTGGGATGAGGCAATTATAATCCTGTTTGTCGCATTCTATCATAGCAGGAGGCCCAATAATAATACCATTGCATCGCCAAAAAGCTTCTGAGCATCTGTGTAATGTTGTGCACAATTAGCAGGTCTCATTTGCAACCCAATCATAGTTTTACACACTTCGTTTGTGACATTATTTGATGATAAAAATGTTTCCAGATCAATGCTATTGTTAGTCTTTGGAATTTCTCCTAGTCTAATAGTTGTTCTTTTAATATCTGATAATTGTTGAACAACTTTACTGCACATTGCACGCAATCTTGCATTTTCTGCTTCTAATTGCGTTTCTCTATTCATTTCAAAATCAAAATCCTGTGAGAAGAATTATCAACTTCAGCCATCAATGGCTGAGCGCCGGGAGGAGAAGGAATATACAATTCGTAATTCTCTTCTTCTTTCCTACATGCAAGCACGTCAGATTGATGATTTAGAGATAAAGATCTATGCAATTGAGCATTTGCAACAGTATTTTCAATCGCTCTATTTTCCTTGTCATAAACTCTTACCACACTTTCTTGATCAAAAGGACGATCAACAGCATTGTCCAGTTGCCTATAATCAATAGGCACTGCTCGACGAACAAGTTTCTGACGCTCTGGAGTTGTGAAATCCTGAGCACGAAAATGGCTGCCGCAAATCATCGTCCTCCATTAAACCACAGATGGATTAATTCCTAAAAATTAAATTTTAACCATAATTTCAATCATATAACACAAATCAATTTATTTAATCAATGATATTATGATGACAATTAATTTTATATTTCAAAATGTTTTAAGAGATTTAAAAAATATGCAAAATAATTCAGGATTTTAAATTTTTGAAATAGAAAAGTTGTAATTCCTTGTATAATTTTAAGACATATTTTTATTAAAATTCTTTAAAGTCCCTTTTACATCCTTCAAAATCTTGGTAGTAGTAAAATCCCTTAAAATTACTTCAAAACCCATGAAATTTAAATGCTAAAAAAAGATGACATTATACACATATTACATAACGAGTAAAATAATTTTTCTGTCTAATCGTTTTGACAACCAAAATAATCTGAAGATAGTTTTCAAATTCGGCACATTTACAGGATTTGTGCTATTTCCAAACCGAAAAGATGATTTTTCAACCAGGAACATTAAATTTCTCTGAAAAGATCCTTTTTTTTAAATATTTGAACAGAAAAATTTTCACGTAAAAAATTAATTTTTAATAAAAAAAATAATTTTCAACGAAAGAGATGAATTTTTAACATCAACAAATCAATTTTCTGCTAAAATAGTTATTTTCTTAATAAAATGATGAATCTTCAATCAAAGAAATGAATTTTTAACCAAAAATAGAATAGTTACACATGAAAAAATATTTTTAATTTAGGAAGATGAATTTCCTGCCAAAAATTAATCTTTTTGGCAGAAAGTTAATTTTCCTGAGTTAATAATATTTTCACTTTTTTCTGTTTGAAAATTCATCTCTTAGATTGGAAAATAGGTTTTTTCTATAGAAAATTAATTTTTTCGACTTAAAAGTTAACGATTTCATTTTCGGTCTGAAACAGATCTTTCTTTTAGAGAAATTATAGCATCTTGGTTTAAAATTAATCTTTTTAGTTAAAAAATTAATTTTTCTGTTAAAAAAGTAATCAAAAACAAATGTTCGCTGCATGCACATTGCCGTTGCGCGGGAGAATGACGTGCACAATATAACTCGGCAACCAGAAAAAGCTACACGGTTTAGAAAAATAAAAAGATCATAAGGAATAATTTGCACACAAAAAAGTGAGAAAAAAAACGAGCTCAAAACAAAAAATCAGAATGAAACTTTTTAAAAAATTTTTCTACCTGAAATTTTGACTTTTTTTGTAGAATTTCACAGTAAAAAGGGTACTTACCTCTACATAAGACCCATAAATTTTAGTAAAATAGGTTAAAAATGTCTGGGATGTAGTATTTTAAAAAAATCATCAAAAAATTCAATGTGACGTCATTTTAACAATTCTGAATTTTTTTCAAAAATATTTTATCACAATATCTTACCTACCTAACACTAATATTTATCCCAGTTAAAATAAAAACACTCTTATAGCTAACAACTCTGATATTCCTGACCTGGAACCTCTCTTTAGGTAATATTTTTAATAATTCGATCAATATTAAATTCGGAAATTTCAGAATTTTGGGGATTTTAATAATTCGTTATTTTTCTAATTGACTGAAGACACGCTAATAATTGTTATTTATTTACTCACCTGCATTTTGGCAACACACGATAAACGTTTCACTGCTTTTCAGTGGTAAACAGAATAAAATAATCCCGGCATCTCCTCGTGTATTTCGACAGTCTATGTAAGCACACCGATCGGTAGCACTTGGAGACATTATTTTTATTCTGTTTTCACTTTAAAACACTTTTTAAATGATTCACTACCAGTAAACTATTGATTAAGCTCAAGTTCAAGGTAAAAATAATATCCAATCACGTAAATACCAAAGGCTTTAATCGCACCGGAATGTGTGTGTTCCTTTGTTGTGAAATTAGGAAAACAAGTGAGTGCAGGTCTAACATGCGCACGTCGTCGTATTGCGATTTAAAAAATCACATGATCCAGTTTAAATTTTTTGTAAATTGTAACGCCTGTTTCTAATTGTTATTTTAATAATTAATTTACTTTTTTTCTTTTATAAAACTTTGACTACAATTAGGAAGTACAGCCAGGATTACATTAATAATAAATTTTTCAATGCGAAATTCGATACTAAAGTATTTTTTAGTTTTCTTTTTTTTTTAATAGAAATATGAAAATAAAGTGAATATGTTTTTCATAAAAAGTATTCTTTAAATAGTACAGAATGTTCACGTAAATATTCGAATTATCCTCTTTAGGAATACAATATTAAAATAAAACTTTTTATTTTTTTACTTTTCACAAATATTTATCATAAAAATAAAATATGGAATTTCAAGGTCAGGATTATCAATCAATTACTTCAATTACTTCCATTTTATTATTTTTTAAATATTATTATTAAAATTGATTTATGTATAACCAACAGTAAAATTTGTCATACAATGGTAAATTTATCCCATTTTTTCTAGATCTAGATCTAACTACATTTTCGACTATATCGAGGTGCTGCCTTCTTCAACTTTTGACCGTTTCTATGGCAACCGCGTCCTCCAAGCACGTCAGCGGGCGAGGTGGGGCCGGGGCACACACCGAAAGTTGTTGAATTCCAAACCGAACGTGATTTTCTGTTTCTCGTTCTCGCGTTCGCCTTCGCTATCACTATAGCAATCTCAGCTATAGTTGAGTCGGTTAGCTGGCTCTGTACAGCCTGTACGCTAAAAATGTTATGAACACTGATTTACCTAATTATATTCAAAATAAAGAGAGCCTAAAAATATTCTATTTATTATTATTTTAAATTTTCGAGACAATAAATAATGTAAAAAAATTCTTTTCGTACTTTAGAATTTTAGTTAAATTTCTAAAATTATTTTTAAAAACTGATCTTCAAATTTAAATGAAATGAAGATAAATTAAAAAATTAAACAAAATTCATTTAAATTCAAAATCAAATCAAATTTAGTTGAATTTAAAATTTAAATAAAATTTAGCTAAATTCAACATTTAAACGAAATTTAGGTGAATTTAAGAATTAAATAAAGTTTAGTTAAATTAATTTCTCGTCTGGTTTCTTTTCCAAGAGAAATTTTCTAGATACTAAGTAGATAAGTTTTAAAACAATTCTATTCGTATTTTAAGATTTATTGTAGTGCAATTTTAATCATTATTTTGTAAAAGTAAACTTAAAGATTGAATACAATTTAGATCATTTCAAAAAGTGAATACATGTTAGTTAAATTCAAAATTTAAGTAAAATTTAGTTGAATTTAAGTGAATTTCAGTTAAAATTGTAGATGCTGAATGGTGTTAAATGGTGTTAAATTTAAGTACAATTTAGTACAATAAAAATGAAACTGTCGTTAAATTTTAAATTTGATTGAATGGAATACAGATATATATGGGTTGGGGACTACTGAAAAATCCCGAAAAATAAAATTTCCGATTGAGAAAATTCACGATTAATCAAATTCGCGAATAATAAAATTGCCGAAAAGTAAAAATATCGATTTGGAAAATTTCCAAATAATAAAAAACACGAATAATAAAATTACCGAAAAATAAAAATACCTCATTGGAAAATTGCCGAAAAATAAAATTCGCCAATAATAAAATTGCCGAAAAATAAAAATACCGAACTGGAAAATTCCCGAATAATAAAATTTTCGAATACTAAAATTTCAGAATTATAAAATTCCCGAATGCAAAATTCTCGAATAATAAGATTCTCGACAGTTTATAATATTACCGAATTGGAAATTTGCCGAATATTGAAATTGCCGACAGTTTATAATACTACCTAATTGGAAATCCCGAATAATAAAATTCGCGTCAGAAAATTGCCCATTTATAAAATATGCGAATTGGAAAATTCCCGAATTTTATCAATTAGAATTTTTTAAAATATATTTTATTGATTACAAATACAACAATAAGACATCAGTTTCAAAAATTATTTTTAACATTAAAAATTTCGAAGCTTATTTCTTGAATTTAAGATAGCAATAATTTTAAATAAAATATTTCTAGGTAAAGCATGTTTTTTTAATGTTCACAGTATTTGAAAAAATCAAACACGTTCGCAAAAATAAAATTTTAAATT
>NC_046661.1:26440074-26441524 GCF_010883055.1 Belonocnema kinseyi
GTCGAAAATTTAACAACTTTGTTTAAAATTAATTTTTCTTTAAAAAATTATTTATCTTTATCTGAAAATGTAACTATTATATGATTGATTAAAAATTAATCGCTTATATTGGTTAAGTTGGAAACTCGTTTTTTTTTTGTATAGAACATTAATCTTCTTGGTCAAAAATTCACCTTTTCTCTTGAAAATTTAACAATTTTGTTGAATATTTGTTTTTTTATCTTGTTCAATTCAATTTTTTAGCACAGTTTTTATCTGGAAATTGTACTATTCCATTTTTGTTTGAAACTTTATCCTGTTCATTTTATTAGTTAAAACACCAATTATTTGATAGAAAATTAATTTATTTTGTTGAAAAGTAAACTTTTGGGTTCAAATTGATTTATTGTGTAAATTAGATTTTTTTCCTAAAATTAAAAAAAAGTTGCCTTAAAATCGTCCTGATTCCTTTTCTTTTTTTAATTTTTAAAATCTTTTCAAATACTCACTTAAAATTAATTTTTCAAACTAAAAAATCATTTTCAATTTTCTTAGCAATCACAACAATTTTTGTTATTCTTTTTGAATATTTTACAATTCTCAAAAGCTTTTTTTCTAAATCTGCAAAAATCTAAATCGTGTTTCAAATTATTTCGAATAATTTCAAGTTTTAAATTAATTTGCAATATTATTATAAATTAAAATTGCAGCGTTCAAATTTAAAATTTAGCTCATTACAATTTTAACAAATCAAGGATTTTTATTTCTAACCACTCTGTTCAAATTTTATAGTTTTTAATTGTTGTTTATAATGGCGGGTCCCAGATCTGAATTATTTTTTGTTTCAAAAAATCTCTGAAACACAAATTTTTAACACCTTTTAATTTTACAATTTTTTAAATTAAATTATTTTAAAATACGGAATAAGCGTTGAAAAATTTTTATGACTTTAACATTTGAGAGATTTCTGGTTAAAAAATACAAATTACGCTATTATTTTTTTGGTTCAAAATGATAATAATTCAAAAAAATTTCAGTTCGTAACATCAAAAATTAAACTATTAAATTAATTTTTTAACTAAAAACTTTTTTAAATAAAAGTTACATTGTTTTTATTTTAAGTTGTTCCAGATTAATATTTTTGCTTTGTTATTTAGAGATAAGAATTTTATTTCGCCAATTGAAAATGTTAGAAATTAACTTACTATCAAAATAATCGAATTTTCAACTAAAAAAAAAGAGAATAACAAATTTCCAACAAAATAATTACATTTTCTACTAAAATGATAAATCTTCAACAACAAAAGAAGTTTTAATTTTTGATTATAAACTGTTGAACCTTAAAAATAATAGCGTAATTTGTATTTTGTAACCAGAAATCTCTCAAATGTTAAAGTCATAAAAATTTTTCAACGGTTATTTCGTATTTTAAAATAATTTAATTTAAAAAATTGTAAAATTAAAAGGTGTT
>NC_046661.1:26441624-26446965 GCF_010883055.1 Belonocnema kinseyi
GCTCGATGACTGGTTTGCTTCAAAAAACGAAGACTTTTTTTGGAAAGGTATCCATAAATTGCCTGAGAGGTCGACAAAATGTGTAGCCAGCGAGGGCGCATAATTTGAATAAAATATTTGTTATCATTCTCTTGAAATAAATGTGTTTTTTGCTTGAAAAAATACCGGTTTCATATGTATACACCTGGTATATATTGCTTTTAGTTCATCCACATACTTGTAGAGGAGCGATATGTACCGATTGGTTCCGCCAAATGTTTGTAGAGGCGCGACAGGCAGCTGTATATTCGATCGCGCCATTTTATAGTGCATTTAAAATCCAAAATGGTAATAATCCAATTTTACTTTTTAAGTGAATGAAAAAATAATTTTAATATATCTTTACAAAGATATGTATACTTAAACAGGGTGATCCAATAGATTGGTGAGCCGAAGATACGAAATTGCTAGTTCTAAAGAGTTGATATTAAAGAACTCTAAAAACATTTTGAAATCAAAATTAGTCCCTAAATGTAGCATAGAGGTCCTAAAACTTTGACTTCTGGTAAATTAAATAGTTTTTCCTACTTGTATTAAGATAGGGGTAATTTTTTGCATGTAGAATTCTTAGCATAAAATATTCATAACAAATTTGAATTAAAAAGTTTATTTTTTATTAAAATTATATATATTCTGGAAATGAGTAGAAAAGTGTATGTAAAGATTCAGCTAACTTTTATTGAAATTTAAATACACTCAAAAAAATGTCTGGTGTAATCAATCAGAATTGTGGTTAAATATGCACTTACTATTTTTTCTGGTTGAAGTAATCAAAAGACTGAAAATCAAGCTATAATTTCTTATAGACCAGGAAAAATGTCTTCTGAAATATTGCATATTTTAAATGTTTGTGAATTTAGTGGTACATGCATTTTTTAAGAGCTGGAAAGTCTAAGAAGCATTTTTGAAAGTGAAAGGAAGTTACGACTTGCTTTTACAGTTTAGCTAAGGGCATGTTATAAATAAAACCAATATTTCAAATTGAAATAAGCAGTAACTCAATCCCACAAAAATGTCATTTTTCCTCATACTCTGAAAATCTAATATTAAGAAAAAATACGGGCTTGATTAAATTTTTTATTGGCATTTAATACTACAACTGGACATAAAAATTACCTTAACGTTCGTGCAAATATTTAAAGTTTTGAATTTGCTATAATTCAACATTTTTAACCTCATTTCGACACCCAAGGGCTAGGGTCATTTTTGATATCAAAAATTCATCGAAGTATTATATTTCTATACTTGTGACAACACGTGTTATCTTTTTACGTTTAAATATGAACTATTTCTGCTCTTCTTGGACTTCGTTTTTTGGCCCACCCCAGGCCTTACGTTTAGAAACATTAATTTAGTATTTTTGTTGTTTTAATATTTAAGGTGATTACATTTTTTAAACCGCAATCCTAAAAAATAATATAAATCAATGCTAGAAATTTACAGAACTATTATTTACTTTAATAGTCTATTTTTTTCAAGACCTTGAAGGCATTTTCATTTTTTATTTCTTTGTATATACAGTGAAACTTCTATAATTCGAACCGCCGATAATTCGAAGTTTTTTGTTGGTCCCTGCTAAAACCCCTATCCTTTCAATGTTAAAAATATTATATAATGTCTTTCCACACATGTCTTTTCAGTCTAATATATTTTTTGTATTATTATGTATTTTTGTTTATAATTATGATCATAAAATTAAATTATTATTATTAACTTTTTATTTATTAAGATATCGCCTGAAAACGGAATTATTTTATAATTAGAATTTTCGATAATTAGAATTTTTCCGCGCCCCATGCCACTTTCAATTATGGAAGTTTCACTTTTAAATTTTCTCCACCAGTCATGGATAGAAAAATATAATTTCCGGCTAGTCTATTAGGTTCAGGCCGTAGCACGTCATGTTTGTAGGCGGGAGGTTGCAGGCTTGATTTTTGCTGCCAACGCTGTTCTTAATTTTTGTTTACATTTTACTAGTTTAACTGTTTACATATTTAATTCCATTCCAAATTTGTAATATCGCAAACATAATTATTTTAAATGGTTTCTTTTAATAAAAAAACCTTGCTCTTAAAATTTTTTGTTCGTAAACAAATTTATTTTCTAATAATTTTAATATTTTTGTTTAAAATTGTTTTTAATGAGAATATGGATAAAAAATGCATTACACATTAATGACGTCATTAGCAAAAAGAGGTTTATTTGGGAAAAACAACCACAATCATGCAAAAAACCCGACTTTTTATTTGAAAAGGACAATAAAAATGTTTATTTCTTCCATAATTTAAAAAAAAATTGGAAGGAATTTCATATTTGAATAAAATGATGAATTTACTTAAAAAATACATTATCTGGTACTTTGTTGTTAGATTTATTTTTAAGAAAATTTTATACTCTTTTTTAAAGATCTTTATACAAAACCGAACATTAATTCCGCTTTTTGGTATTTTTTTATAACTTTCTTCTAACAGCAATTCATAAAATAGTAGACAGTCGGACATATTGTAAAATTACAATAGAACATGACACGTCAAAATTGTCATCTAGGTACATTTAGTAAAAATTTCTGGATTTAAGAATCAAATCATAAACAATTAAAAAGTGTAACATTCTATTTTAAATTGGTTTTGAATTTAAGGGTTCAATATCGTTACATTGACAACTGTAAGCCTTCTAATTGAATTAGGCTTAAATTAATGGCCTCCAAAATTAGATAATCCCCAAACACAAATATTTAGAATTCTGCATTTCAATTCAAAGCGTTCTAAATTAAATAATTTGAATTGATCAGGTTATACTTGAGGCATATTCAAAATTCAACCAATATTACGGCTTGGGTTTTTAATTCATTAAGGGATCGTCCATATATAACGTAAGACATTTTTCTTTTGTTTATATCGCTGTGTCCTTTTCAACTTGATAAAAATATTATTTTCGTCTTTATTCAAACAACAGAAAAACGTCTTACGTAATATATGGACAATCCCTAACTGTATGAAAAAGTTTTTCAAATCATACAATTCGTGAAATTTTTGTTTATCATAATTACACAATTTGAATGTTTAAAATCGCAATTATATTGAAACCGTGCAATTTTAAATTCCTCTAATGATAGAAAGTTTTCGATTTCGAAGGCTTTACTCTTGTTCCAATTTTTCACGAGGTTTGAAATTGAATAATTTGTCCTTTTCAACTTCAAATTATTTATATCCTAAAGCTGCCAAAAAATTTATTGCTGAATTATAAGTAATTCCATTTAAAACGTTTAAAATTAAATACTTGAAATTGATATGTTATACTCTAAGGTTATTATAAATTTTATAAACACTGAAACTTTCAATTTTAAATTTATAAACTAGTTTCTTTGAATAATAATTATTTGATTTGTTCGCTTCGAAAAGAAAATGATTACATTGTAATTTTAATTATTTTCATTTCAAATTTTTGCCATTTGCAACCTTTTCATTTCAAAGGCTTTGAAGTTATGATCGAATTTTCAAAATTGAATAATTTTGAATGCAATTATTATTTAATTGCTAAAATTCTTCTAATTTGTAATAAAATTGTGGAGTAATGAAGTATTTCCATGCAAAATAGCTATGATTAAGTTTAGACGCTTCTTTACATTTTGACATTGTCGACTTCTGAAAAGTTTCAAAAAAAAGATTTTTAACTATGACTGAACACTTTCCATTTAAAAAGATCCCTGTTTCAAATTTCAAGCGGAAAGGTTTCTAAAAATTTTTAATTTAATACTTAAAATACTTACAACTTCAAACTTTTAATTTAAAATGAAAGGAGTTTTAATGCATTTCAAAAAGTAATTCATTCTACCGCCCATAATTTGACGTGATATAAATTAATATATTTTATTACATTTTTCTAAGCTTCTAAGTCATAGTAATCCTTTCCCGTAAATAAAGTCACTGTTTTCTGTTCTACATCCAGTAGCCACCCTGACAATTGCTCGAAACATTATTCACATTCCAGACTTTTCTTTGGATTTTGTATACTGTTCATATCAATTTCATTTATTATTAGAATACTGCACAATTTAGGATACTCCTGATGAAAGGGCTCAGTAAACTATGTAGAGTTTATTTTAATATCATTACTTCTTTAGATCTATTCTTTATTATTATGAGTTAGTTATAATCCTAATTACTTTCCTGAGTTTTTTGTTGAATTTACCTAATTATTATGAAAATAAGGGAGAATTTTTTTTTATTTCTCCAGTTTATTTAAATACTATCCATTGTTGAAGCCAAGAAACAATCCAAATATCTGTCTTCAATAAAACTGTTAATGTGCGTATTGTACATAAACTTGTAATTGTACTTACTAAAAACTAAGAATAAAATATACACTGAAACCAAAGTTTCTTTATGTTCACTACTATATAACTTTTCATTCACTACATAATGATTAAAATGATGCTCTATTCATGTACTAAATTGCATGTAAATATTCAATTCGTGAAATCTGATAAAAAAATATTATGTCATTTATATAAAATTTATTTATTGTAAAATTTAACTAGATTGAACTTAAATTCAGCACCATTTAACAACATTAAACATCTACAATTGTCACTAAACTTTACTTAAATTTGACCAAAATTTAATTTAAATTTTGAATATAACTAAACTGTATTTACTTTTTGAAATAGAATTTTGTTGGAAC
Source organism: Belonocnema kinseyi (assembly GCF_010883055.1). Classification (NCBI taxonomy): domain Eukaryota; kingdom Metazoa; phylum Arthropoda; class Insecta; order Hymenoptera; family Cynipidae; genus Belonocnema; species Belonocnema kinseyi. Next base: position 26,446,347 of record NC_046661.1, read on the forward strand.
TTATTTACTTAGTATGTCTAAAATTTCTCTTTCAAAAGAAACCAGACGAGAAATTAATTTAATTAAAATTTATCTCATATTTTAATTCACCTCAATTTTATTTAAATTTTGAATTTAGCTAAATTTTATTTCAATTTTTAAGTCAACTATATTTTGTTGAAATTTGGAATTTAACTAAATTTTATTTAATTTTAACATTTATCTCAATTTCATTTAAATTTTAACTTTAGTTTCAAAAAATAATTTTTGAAATTTCACTAAAATTCGAAATTTCTAACATTCCAAATCAACCGTAAAAGAAATTAATTAATTAAAAAAATAAATAAATATTATATGTTTAGGCTCTCGTTAATTTTAATATAATTAGGCGATTCAGTGTTTACAAAATTGTTGGCATGCAGAGCCAGCCGACCGACTCACCTATAGCAAAGATTGCTATAGTGATGACGAAGGCGAACGCGAGAAACAGAAAATCACATTCGGTTTGGAATTCAACAACTTTCAGTGTGCGCCTCGGACCAGGGTGACCAGATGACTGGGTAGGAAAAGCAGGACACCCCACTCCTTACCACCTCCCACCATTAATTCTTTTCCGCTCCTAGCCCAATTTGGCGCGTTA
>NC_046661.1:26447065-26449286 GCF_010883055.1 Belonocnema kinseyi
TACAAGTGTGCCTACTGGCCGCTAGATGGCAATACCGGTTTCATATGTATACACCTGGTATATGCAGGACCACAAACTTGCCTGCCGCGCTAACTACCGGTACGTGGTGCAACTAATCTCATGCCGTATCTAGGACCTAATATCTTTGCTAGGACATCTGTACCCCCAGTTTTGCCCTTCCACCAGCTCCATGCATCACCCCACTTTTCTGTTTTCTTAGGGTTTCATTTAAGAGCGGAAGCTTAGTCGCCGCCATGACACTTAGCGGACATTAAAAAATTTCGGTCATATTTTTAGTAAAATGTACACTATCGTACCTAATTTTAATGTAAAAGTGAATGAAAACGATGTGCCAGGTGCTGAATTATTGCATAAAAAGGTGAAAAAATACCATTTGTCATATAAAAAAGAGGTTGAAATGCAGAAAACAATGTACCAAAGGAAAAAAGCAGCAACTTAATGACCGGTATGTGCAATGCAGGTTATGTTTACACTGCGTATAGTGTAAGGTTTCAACAGTGAAAAAATAGTGTTTTGCATAAAAGTGAAATAATTTTAATAATTACAAAATATAAAAAAAGGTTGATAAAGCATTTTTAAAGAAATGCAGTTAAAAATGAATTGATATCTATTATTATTGATGTGTTGTCAGTTTTAAAATTCACCTAGCTAATAAATACGTGAAACTGAAAGAAGTGAAAATATTTTTTTATTCATGTTTTTATATAGTACTTTTTAAATCAGGGTGACCGCTTGAAGGGGCAGGTAAGAATTTTTTGTAATAGACGAGAAACATGTCAGTAAATTCATTTTTGACTGAATTTTACAAATTTTGAGGAAAAAAATACATCTAATCACTTAAAATATTACGAATGTCGTATTACACGATCATTTACAATGAGCTCAATTAAGAATTTTTATTAATATTTATCATTATTATTATATAATATATAATATTATATAATAATTTATTTTAAAGAGTGAATTTGCAATGTAAAGAATTTTAAAATACAGGTTTGGAAGACTTGAACGAATTACTAATCCACAGGGTTTGAATTTGAACATTTTTGATTAAAAACGTGTTGAGTTGAACAACTGTAAATAGATGTAAATAATGTCTTGACTTTTTTTTTAATAAACTGCAGTTAGAGTATAAATAATCGAAAATTATTTCCTTTCGAAAGACGATTTTAGTCTCATGCTCGAAATTAAAGAAGGTACATGCAGATTTTAATTTTCAATAATGAACTGTTTCAATGAGAGAATGTTAATATTTAAAGAACTTTAAACATCTGATTAAACCTTCATAAACTATTTGAAATGAAAATAAGTTGAAATTAATAAAATGAAATGAGCAAATGTAAGTATCCTTGTTTAAATCCTTCATGCTTGAAAAATACTCCTCTGCGCGCACATAACCTCACCTACATATCACTTTTACTGCATTTCGCGCAATTTTTAATATGCTTTTTAAGTTAACCATCGGGAATGTCACCCTTTCGATATATTAAACTATTAGACATTTCCTTTTTGAAAAGTTTTTTAACTTTCAATTGTTAGAAATAGTTTTTTTGTCAATGTTTACTATTCACACATTAGTTTCAGTCAAAATTGACCGAAATTCGCATGGAAGTGCTATATATCTTTAGCGCTTGCGCAATTTCGTTTTCTTAAATGAAAAGGTCTATAGCGTTGCGTTCTGCGTAATACGTCAATTCACTAGACACTTTAGCTAATAATATTCTCTTAGTTATTCAGAGAAACTCTCTGATTCGCTATAATGTCCATTCAAGTTCGACCAGTCCCCACGGTGGGGCTGTCTGGCCAATCACAGACATCGTGGAGAGTATATCTAAGAACAACGTGACATGATCAGTGATCCCAGATCTGAAACGAGATGTGGTCCGATCCTATGACAGAGCTATGTCCGTGTGAATATAGTAGGAGACGATGAAAATGACTGAGTTGCGCGCACAACCCATTTCTCCTCTTCTGAATTTCAAAACTCGAAGGTTCACGATTGCCGGTCGGAACACTTCGGCGGTTCTATTTATATCTCTATCTGCTTTGAAATTGACCTTGTTTGGTACATCTTCTTGGGTTTAAAAGTCGATTATTACACTAAGAATTGAACTACTTTGTCAAAAAAATACGTTTTTTTAACAAGGTTTTTCAATTATGATTGAAAATTTAACTATTTGGTTGAAAGTTTAACTCTTTC
>NC_046661.1:26449386-26455113 GCF_010883055.1 Belonocnema kinseyi
CAATCGTGCATCTTCGAGTTTTCAAATTCAGAAGAGGAGAAATGGGTTGCGCGCGCAACTCAGTCATTTACAGCGTCTCCTACTATATTCACACAGACATAGTCCTGTCATAGTATTGGACCGCATCTCGTTTCAGATCTGGGATCACTGGACCTGGTACCTCAGTTTCAGGTCAGCCCTGAAGATGTGAACTGCAATGTTCATGAAACGTCGGCAAACAATTCATCGTTTTTTACACGAGTGAAACCCGAAATATCTCTTTTTCTCAAAATGAACCATCGTGTAAGCATACAATCTATTACTTTGTGAAAGTTTGTAAATTTATCCAAAATCTTTTCAAGCTATCCAAATTTTTTACAAAACATTTGAAATCATTCGAAATTCGTTGAAATCTTTGTAAAATATTTAAAATGTTTTAAGAATATTTGATCATATTTGTGAAATTGTTTAATCTGCGCAATATTTGAAATCTTTGAAAACCTTGAAATATTTCTGAAACATTTGTGAAATGCTTGAGAACTTTGGGAAATCATTTATGCCATTGTGAAATTTTTTAATCTATCCAAAATCTCTGAGAAAGCTTTGAAATCTTTTCGAAATCTTCAAATTCTTCAACATGTTTTAAAAATATTTTTAAATTACTTGGTATGCTTTGAAAATTGTTTAAATCTTTGCGAAATATTCGAAATGTTTGGGAAATTATTGAGTTCTTTCTGAAATCTGGAAATCTATGAAATATGTTCGAAACACTTGTGAAATTATTGAAATCTTCGAAATATTGTGGAAATGTTTGGTCATATTTGTAAAAATGATTGAAATCTTTGTAAAGTCTTTTGAAAATCATTAAAGTGTTGGTGACATCTTTTAAATCCAACCACAATCTTTGAAATTTTTTTTAAAATTTTGAAAATCATTCTGATCCTTGTCAAATCTTTCTGAAATATTTGAAATATTTGGTAATATTTGTAAAGTTTTTGGGAAATCATTGATGTATTTGTAAAATATTTTAATTCTATTCCAAATCTTTTCGAAATATGTGAAACCTTTTATACATTTGGGAAATCATTGACATCTTTCAGAAATCCTTGGAAACACTAGCGAAAAAACCTTTGAAATTTTTGAATGTTTTTGAAATAATTAGTGATTTTTGATAAATTGTTGAAATCCTTGGGAAATCATTGATGTCTTTTTTGTAATATGTTTTAAATTTATCCAAAATCTTTGCGAAATATTTGAAATCGTTTTGAAATATTTGTCATATTTGGGTACACATTGACAATAGAAAATTAATTATATACATACTTTTTTATTTTAACATTGTCTTATATTTGTTAGTATTACTTATTCATGAATTCATTTATCAGTTGCCTAGTTTTCAAAGTTCTCTCTTGAATTTCAAAGTCGAAACAAATTTAAATGTCAAAGAATCCTCATAAGCGCCACCAAGCGTCTGTTTGTATAACGATTTTCACTGAATTCACCATCGGGATCCCCTCTGTGATTTATGGCTATACATCGTCCTTTAATCTAGTGATTTTTTCGACAAAATGAATTTTAGGGAAAATAAAATTTCGGTCAACTAATACCTACCGACACATTTAGCAAAACGCAATTCTGTAATCATGGGACACCACCCTTACGATCCGGAGGGAAATTGTCGGTCAAACTAATCCAACAGATCGCGCCACAAAAAGTAGGTCTGACTTTTGCATTCAATTGGATTAAGAAAAAGCAAAAATAATTAGAAACTTGATGCTGTTTGCAAATAAACAAGAAAAAGTATATGAAAAAATAAGAGTAACTATTGCCGACTTGGCAATTAAAGAAAATTTAAATTTGATAAAACCTTAGGTCTAAATATTTTGTCACAAGAATCGTTAATAACAATGCGGTTATTGTTAACTTTTTCTAATAGTTTTGTGACTAGCAGTCATTCGCATAATAGCTTCAACAATTTCCAGTTCAAAAACACAATTCTATGCGAAAGGGCCAAACTTTTAAATTTATTCATCTAATTTGTTTACAAAAATTTAACTTGTTATATTTGATCAAATATTATTAAATATTTATCATTTTAAGAAATACCTGAAGTCGTTCTGGCCATTGAAGGAAATTATAATTTAAAAAATCTCAAATTCTAATATTTTGCCATAAAAATTGTTTATCACAGTCGTTACTATAAGCTTTTAAATTATTTTTTTCATTAAATGTCATGCCTACATTAATGTAAAGCACTTCAAGAAAAAAAATTTTACCGATAATAAGACTATTTGTCAATTTGTTCATAAAAGTGGTTTAAAACAAATAAATTAATAATAAACAAATTATTTGTATCCTATGAGTCCCTAAACATTCATTTAAGACAATGTAAAGTTTTCCTGATCAGTTATTAAAGCGGAAAAAATTGTTATGTGCCAAATTTTAGTTTCTTCATACTTTGAGTGGAAAAATTATTAATAAAACAATAGAGGAGACAAAAGTTCGGAGAGTGAAGGTTTATAGAATTTAATGATCTTTAATTTAAAACAAACAATTCAAAATCGCAAGAAAATTGAAGGCTCTGGACATTTTTAAATGAAAAAAGTGCATTTCCTCCAACTGTGCGTCATGAGTACAGTACGTTTGTTTATAGAGTTTAATAGCTTATAGTATGTCTATTTTAGAAATGAGGTTTGCAATAATATAATTAATTATTTAATTTAAAATCTCCTTTAAATTAAAATTAAAAAAAAAATTATTAGGTGTTGAATGCAGCGAGAAAAAAGTTTTCAAGATTAAGCAAATTATTGAAATGCATAACTGTATATATAATTTTCGGTTCAATTTAAAGAAATATATACATTATATTGAATAATATTAAATCCATTTTCTCATTTATCAGTCTTTTCATTTATTTTTTACCAAATTATTCCTTTAAATATTTTAATCACAATGACCATTATTTTTTAAAAATATTTCCTTTAAAACCTAAAATTGTTAAGATTTTAAAGGTACAAAGATTCTTTACTTTGCAACTTAAGTTGTAGTCTCACATACTTGAATTACTTTTATATTTATATTGGATATAAGTAATATATATTTGTTGTTGATGCTTCTGATCATGCATATGTTTTAAATATATTTGTAATTGAGCTCTTAAAAATTATTAATTTTTTCTTCAGCTGCATTAGAAATTTCAACAATAAATAATTCTTGGCCGAAAAGAGGGAATAAATCTCCTCCCATTTGTAGATTATAAAAAAGCATGCACAGCTAAAAAAGAGCAGATTATTTTGTCTCTTAATTCGATAGCGCGACTTTGAATCCGTGACTTCGAATCTAGAATAATTTGTGATTGTTTGTAATAAACAAAAGACTTAAATAACAGAAAACTTGCAATGTTACATCTTTTGCGATTAATTAAAGCATATGTGAACAAATCAAAATAATAATTGTTAAATAAATCTAGTGATTCAGTGAACCTAGACATTGGTGTTATTATTTTAAATGTGACCTAGTGTTACGGTAATGGTTTCCACCATTCAACGGCAGTATTCCGAACTCTCTTTCAACGAATCAACAAAAGGCCACTTACGGTAATGTTTCTATAGCCAAGTCACACGTTTAGAGCAAAAGCGAACTAAAAAAAACGTCTGCAAAAGCGAAGTAAAAACACGCGAGAGCAAAAACGGTCTAAGAATTGGCGAGAGGTAAAACCACACAAGAATGAAGGGAGAAGAGTCCCCTCACTTTGCTGCTGTGAAGACCAACCTCGTTTAAAGCCGAAAATGCACGAACACGAATCCGAGCTCGCCCGGCTTCATGAATGACGATCTAATCAGCTGCTCCTCAAATTCATTCTGGTTTTAAAATCCTGAGTTACCATAGAATCATTACATTTGCTGCGAAGAGGAAAATATCATTGACTCTATGTAAATATATATATAGGGGGCAAGATTTCAGGGCCTAACGTAATTATACATACATTTATAACTGCAAATTTTAGTTTATACTTAGGTTTCCAGTTCGAAAAATTAATTTTCAGCCTGAAAAAATACGAATTTTCAACCAGACATGAATTAATGAATAAAATAGATGAATTTTCAAACAAGAAAAATGATTTTCTACCTAAGAAGATCAATTTTTGAGTAAAAACATAATTTTTTGAAAATAAAACTTTCCAACAAAATTGCTCAATTTTCAAATTTAGAAACGAATTTTAAGTTCAAGCAAAAATATTGAATAAAAAATGAACTAGTTGAATGTCTCGATAAAAAATTGTATTTTCAACAAAATAGTTCAATTTTCAAACAAAGAAATTGCCTTTCAAGTCAAAAAGTTTAATCTTCAACAAAAAGTGGAACAGTTAAATTTTGAGTTTAAAAACTTCATTATGGACAAAGAAAAAAATCGAGTGAGCGCGCGAACGAAAGGGAGAGTGCCATCTTCCCGTAGAATCTTAACGAATCTTAATCTTCCATTCTTCATAGTTTACTCCAGTCCCGTCTTCTATTTCTCCATCATTAAAGAACTCCTTCCTTTCTTCTTCCTATCTCGTTAATTCGATCGCCCTCCCTCTCCTCTCTTCTACCCCCGTGAAACACTTTCTCGCCAACTCAGCTTCGTCTCAAATTTCCATGCCCTCTTTCCCGCTCTAATACTTAACTTATTCCTTTGCGCTTCTTCTCTCACCATATAGCCTGGCGTCCATCAGTCTGCCTCTAGTGTCCACCTTATATACCTTTCTTGTAAACTCTCAATAGCTTTCCTTTCTTTCCATCCCCATATCTCTGCTCCATAACGTAATACCGGCCATACCAGCGTATCAAATAACCACATTCTCCTGTCCAATTTTTTTTAACCTTCTTTTTCCTATTCCCCATATCTGTTTTATTACCCCTGCTGCTTTTTTTTATCCTTTCTCTTATATGAGCTGTATGATCTCCATTCGTTTGCAAGATATATCCCGAATATTTATACTCTTTGACTTCTTCTAACTTTATTCCTTTTCATCTCCCTGTCCATTCTTTCTCCTTTCCCCCTCCTTTTCTAAACCTCATTATCATTGTTTTTTCTACATTTACATTAAGCTTTTTCCCATCTAAGTATTTCTCTAATCCCGTAATTAATTCCGCCATCCCTTCTTCAACCTCTGCCATCAACACTATTTCGTCTGCGTATGCCAGTGTATATATCTTTTCCTTCCTTATGCTAACTCCTCCCCAACCCTTTCTCCTCACTTCTTCTTCCAAGTCTAATATTAATAAATTAGACAAAAGTGGGCTCAGAGGACACCTTTGTCTCACACCTCTCACCAACCAGAAACTATCTCCTACTTGTTCTCCTACCTTTATCCTGCTTTTTGTCTCTCTAAAAATTTCTGATACTTTCTTTATTAATCCCTCTCTTATCCCCTTTTTTATCATAACTTTTTCTTTTTCTCCTCGGTCTAATGATTCAAACGCTGCCTTTAAGTCCACGAGGATTGCTATCATTGTCCCGTTTCCCTTTTAATTCTCTTATTTATTAGATATTTCAGAACATAGATGTCGTCCATTACCCCCATTCCTTTTCTAAACCCTGTCTGATTCGGTGACTCGATCTTTTTTTCTTTAACTTCTATCTTCAATCTCTCCCACAAAATAGTTACATACGAGGGTGGATTGATAAGTTTCCGGCCTGACCAAGAAAAACAACGTTTTTAAGAATTTTTTTTTTTTATTTCTCAACATAATCTCCTCCAAGGCT
>NC_046661.1:26455213-26462531 GCF_010883055.1 Belonocnema kinseyi
CTACAAGCTATCTAAAGATGGTACTATAGAACCCCACCTCAAGGTAGGCCTAGTGGCGCCATCTCTTGGTCAGGCCGGAAACTTATCAATCCACCCTCGTATACTTTATACAGTGTTGGCATCAACGTCACCCTCCTATAATCTTTAACCTCCTCTCCAGTGTCTTTCTTTACTATTGGTATAACTACTCCTTCTTTTCATAACTCTTGCCATCCCTCTCCTCTTCATACTCTATTACACATTATCCATGCCCAGTCCTCTAGTTCCTCCCCTCCATATTTCCATACTTCATTTGGAATCTCATCTATACCAGGTGCCTTTCCATCCTTCATTATTCTTAAACCTTTACCTATTTCTTCCCTTGAAATGTCCTCTTCCTCATCTCTTTCTCTACCATATTTTCTTTCCTTTACAACTTTTCTCTCTACTCCTTCTAGCAAATCCAAAAAATATTTCTTCCATTCTATCATTTCAATATCTTGGTTTACTCTTTTTCTTCTTTTTCTTTCTCTATTTACTATCTTCCATACCTATTTTTCAGTCCTAGCCTTCTCCGCCTCTTCCTTAAACCTTTTATTCTCTTCCTCTTTCTTTTTATAACACAACTCAGTATACTTTTTCTTTTTTTTTCCTATATTGTTTCCCATTACTTTTTTCTTTTCTCCACTTTCTTCAATCCTTTCTGACCTCCTTTTTTTCTCTTCGCAGTCCTCATCCCATTCCGAACTGTCTTTCAACGAATCAACAAAAGGCTACAACGGAATGAGGCTCGACTGCAGATCCTGGGACGTAACAGTCCCTACCACTTACGGTAATGTTTCTATAGCCAAGTTCACGCTCAGAGCAAAAGCGAACTAAAAAAAAACGTGTGAAAAAGCGAAGTAAAAACACGCGAAAGCAAAAACGGCCTAAGAATTGGCGAGAGGTAAAACCACACAAGAATGAAGGGAGAAGTGTCCCCCCACTTTGCTGCTGTGAAGACCAGCCTCGTTTAAAGCCGAAAATGCGCGAACACTAATCCGAGCTCGCCCGGCTTCATGAATGACGATCTAATCAGCTGCTCCTCAAATTCATTCTGGTTTTAAAATTCTGAGTTACCATAGAATCATTAGATTTGTTGCGAAGCGGAAAATATCATTGACTGTATGTAAATATATATAGGGGGCAAGATTTCAGGGCCTAACATAATTATACATACATTTTTAACTGCAAATTTTAGTTTATACTTAGGTTTCCAGTTCAAAAAATTAATTTTCAGCCTGAAAAATACGAATTTTCAACCAAACATGAATTTATGAATAAAATAGATGAATTTTCAAACAAGAAAAATGATTTTCAACCTAAGAAGATCAATTTTCAAGTAAAAATATAATTTTTCGAAAAGAAAACTTTCCAAGAAAATTGCTCAATATTCAATTTCAGAAACGAATTTTAAGTTAAAGCAAAAATATTGAATCAAAAATGAACTAGTTAAATGTCTCGATAAAAAATTGTATTTTCAACAAAACAGTTCAATTTTCAAACAAAGAAATTGCCTTTCAAGTAAAAAAGTTTAATTTTCAACAAAAAATGGAACAGTTAAATTTTGAGTTTAAAACCTTCATTATGAACAAAGAAAAAAATCGAATTCAAAACAAAAAAGGGAAGTTTTCCAACAGTACAAAAAAAAATTGTTACTCAAAAAAAAAAAAGTTTCAAAAAAATATTTAAAATTTCTAGCAAAAAATTTAATTTGGAAACAAATAATTTAATGTTCAAACCAATAATTCTTTACCAAGAAACTAAATTAAAAATTGAAAACATCAAGCTTTTAACAATAAAAAAACGAATTTTGAACAAAATAGATCAATTTTCAACAAAAAACGGATGCATTATTATTTAAAAAAATAAATGTACAACAACAAAGAAAAAGTTAAAAAAATGCATTTTCAACTAAGAAATGAATTTTTAATTAAAATAGATGAATTTTCAAACAATAAGAATAATTTTCTACCAAAAAGATGGATTTTTAACTGAGAACGATCAATTTTCAAGCAATAAAATTTCAACAAAATTGTTCAAGTTTCAAATTTAAAGAAATTTCAACCGAAGATGATACATTTAAATGTTCAGTGTAAAAAATTAATTTTCAGCAAACAAACACTTGAATTTTCAACAAAATAGTTCAAGTTTCAACTACAAAAGAAAAAGAATTTTTAACCAAAACAGGCGAATTTTCAAACAAGGAGAATAATTTAATTCCAAAAATGAATTTCTAACTGAAAACGGTCAAATTTCAAGCAAAAAAAAAAAACAAATTTAGAATGAAATAGTTCAATTTTCAATGAAAAAATAAATAAATTTTCAACTAGAAAAGTTAAGTTTTCAACAAAAAATTAGACTATTAAATTCCCAGTTAATTTATTTAGCCCCAAAACAATAAAATTCTCAAAAAAATAGTTGAACTATCAATAAAGAAATTAATTTCTAACATCAACAGATGGATTTTCAAAGAAGAATAATAACTTGTTAACAAAAAGTAGGAACTTTTAACTGAAAATGGTCATTTCTAAAAACAAAACAAAAATGTCAAGAAACTGGTTAAATTTTAAACTTTAAAAATGAATATTTAAACTAAAAAAATTAGTATTTGAACAAAAATGGAAGTTACGTTGTCAGATGAAAAATTTAATTTTCTACAAAATAGTTTAATTTTCAGAAGAAGAAATACATTTTCATCTGAATAAAATAAAATCCAAACCAAAAATAAAACATTTAAATTTTCAATTCAAAAAATTAATTTTGAACAACAACAAAATTAAATTAATGTTCTCTAAAAACGACCAATTTCAAACAAACACGAAAGCAATTTTCAACTTTAGAAATGATTTTTAATTTAAAAAATAAGTATTCAACCAAAAATGGAATCGTTAAAATTTTCGGATAAAAAATTGATTTTTTATCAAAGTAGTTTAATTTTCAACGAAAGAAGTTAATTTTCAACGAAAGAAGTTAATTTTCAACTAAAAAAGATACATTTTTAACCAAAACTGGAACAGTTAAATTGTCAGTTGAAAAATTGATTTAAAAAATCTAATATACAACAAAATAGTTACATTTTCAACTAAAGAAATGAATGTACAAACATGAAGAATAATATTCTTCCAAAAAAGACAAATATTCATCAAAATACATGAATTTTCAACCACGCAGTTGAATTTTTAACTGAAAAAAAGTATTTTAACCAAGAATGGAATAGTTATATTTTCAGAACAAAAAATAAATTTTTAACCAAAGAGGATTTCTAAGTCCAAAAAGAAAAAAATATCAACTTTTTTTCAAATTGGTGTGTCAAAATGAAGTACGTTAACAGAACAGTTGATTTTTTTTGTAAGACCGCTGAATTTCCAAACCAAACACCTGAATTTTTAACAGCAAAGTTGATTTTAAACCAAATAAAAAAATTTTCAACACAAAAAGGTGAAACCCAACAGAAGTTGGACTTTCTTATTTGTTTATATGAATCATTTAGTTTGTATTTAAGGGGAAGAACGAGAACAATTGTTTTAAATAAACATTTAAATTCATTGAGCTATAACGTTATGTTGTCGACTAATGTAGTGAAATAGGTTTTTTGTTGATAGAATGATTAGTTTTAATCTACTTATTTAAACTTTTTTTTACAGGAAGAAAATAAATATTTTTGTTCAAAATTCTCTTTTTGTATGTTATTCTTGTGTTAAAATTTAATTTTTTCCACTGAAACCTTGAGTATAAAATGCAATTTTCAGTTAAAAAGTGTTTTTTTCAGTTGAAAGTTCGTCTTTTTCGTAGAAACTTTTCCTTCCTGTTTGAAAGCTGATACTTTTGGTAAAAAATCATTATGTTTTCATTAAAAATTATATTTTTAGCTGGAACTTAAACTATTCCATTTATGGTTAAAAAGTCTTTCTTAGTTGACAAATTTAACTAGCTGGTTAACAATTTTTGGTAAATTCAATTTTTTTTTAAATTTTTTATTGGAAATGTTACGATGGCATTCATGGTTTAAAGTGCATTGTTTTTTGGTGAAAATAGAATTTTATTTTAGTTGAAATTTCAGCTTTTTGGTGAAAACTTATTTCTTTGAAAATTCTTCTTTACGTTAGGAAATTATTTTTGTTTGCTTTTTTATTATTGTTTTTTTTTTTACTAAACTAGTAAGAATTTCATTTTTTGTTTCACTTCTTTGTTTAAAAATCTTATTATTCTGTTGTAAATTCAATTGTTTTTTTTTTGTTCAAAATTAAATTCTCGGATTTAAAATTTAACTTTTTAATTTTTTGGTAAAAATTATATTTTTTAGTTGGAAATTCTTTATTTTAGTCAAAAACTAAAGTTTTTAAAATAAAAACGTAACTTTTACATTTTTGGTTAAATACTTTTTTTTAGTTTTAACATTTATTTTTAAGTTGAAATTTTGACAATTTTGCTGATTTTTTTACAACTTATATTTTTTCAGTTGAAAATTCTTCATTTTTAGTAGAAAATTCATTTATTTTTGTAAAAAAATTCATTCTTTTGGTTGATAATTTAAATCCTTCATTACTAAATTCGATTCTTTTTTGGTTGAAAAAAATTTTTTTGACTGAACTTTTAAATGTATCATTTTTTATTTAAAATTTATCGTTTCCAGATGAAAATCTATATATTTTTTCGTTAAAGATTTAACTATTGTGTTCAATTTTTTTGCTTGAAAATTGACCGTTTTCAGTTGAAAGTTTATTATTTTTTGTATTAAATTATTCTTCTTTGTTGAAAAAGCATCTGTTTTGGTTAAAAATGATATATTTTGTCTTATTGAAAATTTTAATATTATGTTGAAAATTTATTTTTGGAATTACAAAATTTAACTGTATCATTTTTCGGTTGAAAATGTATTTTTTCAATTCAAAGATGTGTTGTTTTTTTGTATCATATATTTGAATTGAGAATTCATTGCTTTTGTTAAAAATGAATTTTTTTATTAAAACCTTTTTTCTGTTGATTTAATATTATTTGTTTAGATAAAGATTAAACATTCCATTTTTCGTTAAAAATGTATCACTTTAGTAAAAAATTCAATTAGATGGTTGAGAGTTCATGTATTTTGTTAGAAATTAAACTATTTTTCTGAGCAAAATTTTTGTTGTTGTAAATTTATTTTTTAAACTGATAATTTAACCATTTTGCATTGAAAATTTATCTTTTTTTTTTAAATTAGTTTTTTTTTGTTGTCTAAAATATATTTTTAAAATTTTGAATTTTTGTTTTAGGTAAATAGTTATTGGTTTAAAAATTAAATTATTTGTTTTCTAATTCAATTTTTTGCTTGAAAAGTAAAATATGTTGTTGAAACTTTTTTTATGGGTAATAATTATTTTTTACTGAAAATGTAAGTATGCGGTTAAAAATTAATTTATTTTGTTAAAAAATTGTCTTTTTGGAAGATCGATGGGTCCTAAAAGAAAGGACGCAACCCATGGTGACGAATAGAATCTACGTGACTCGCACTGACAAATAGAATCCACGCAACTCGTAAGGAGGAATAGAAAATACGCAACTCGCGGCAGCGGATAGAAACTACGCAAGTAACAAAATTCAGATTTTCATGAGACCGTGTTGAAAGTTTAATTAGTATTCAAAATTCAACTGTAATACCTTTAGATGTAATAAAGTGTTTCTAGGGGTCTTATAATCATTGCAAAACAAATTATAACCTAAAGTTTATGTTTAAGATAGTTAGTGATATTTTTTATCTAATTGCAATAGTGTGATGTTTGAACTAACCTCCAACTTTTTGGAAGTTTCAAATATTTTTATTTTAACGTCAACCTAATGTAAATGATTATAAGCATCACATTTTTTGTGGAAATTATATAATTAAATAATTGATTTATCTGCTATATCATCAGAGATTGTAGCTTACCAACAATTTTGATTGTACCTTACTTACTTAACTTTAATGTTTCAGTGTAGTCATAATGATTTTTACTGTAATATCGTATTAATGTTTTTGCTGGTATTTCGAGTCTTTATTGATTATTGTGTGGAATTTTTATTAGAAAATTAATATTTACGACAGCGGAAGTATGTGTATATTATATTAGCAGCACAGGCCCTTCTTTATGTTTGAAACTTTTTCTTCTTTGACTATAGTAAATTCTTGAAAAATTAAGTACAACGGAAGTTTAAATCTATATTTAAAATATGCATAATAAAATTCATATAAACAGAGACATTGTTTGAACGAAACTATTATTTATTTCATATGTTATGTTTGAAGAAAACATTTTTTGCGAGGAGTTCTTTTAAAAATAATTGTTTAAATATAAAAAATCAACATATATATATATGCTTTTGTAATATAAATAATAAGCAACGTAGGAATATATTTATACGCAAGTTTTATACCCAATCCACAATCATGGATTGATAATCATAAAATTTCTTTATTTATAAACATGTGGTTATAATGATATATTCACAAAACACATATTTAATTATTCAGTCTTCTTCATCTTCAGGCCAGTAATAATCTTTTTTAGTTGCTGTATTGACACTCAAATACTTCGAAAAATCGTCACACTTGAAAAGTATATGTGACGCAACACTAATTACTTTTATTTAACGGGTGAAATTACTTTACAATTAGAAAACAGTGATATTTTTCACGCCTAAGACGAGGAGCAACATGGTAATATTATAGTGCTCAACATAAAAAATATAATAATCAAAATTTTCCCTTCGTTAAGGGCATGTGACACAGCTAAATACCTATATTACCGATCACAGTTTTTCAGTTCACTGAATGTTCTTTTGAACCTAAGAACTTTTTCTGTAAATAAAATATCGAGCTGAAACTTTGGGAAATGTATTAGAGTACAATAAAGTACGTTCAGGTACTGCATTTTGGTAGGAACTTCACTGAAAATTATTTCATCTTTTTTCTGAACCTCAACATTTTTTGAACGTTCGAACTTTTTTTATACATAAAATATCGGTCTCAAACTTTGAAAAATGCAAGAGCCGAAAGAAAACTACGTTAAAGTACAAAGTTTAATAATAAAAGATGTAAAAAAAATATTTCAACAATCAATTCCAACGGCATCAGCTGGTAACGTTGTACACGAAAATACGAACCTGGCGGGCACTAGATGAGGCTCTAGAGAGTTCGTATTTTCGTGTACAACGTTACCGGCTGATACCGTTGGAATTTATTGTTGAAATATATTTTTTTACATCTATTATTATTCAGCTTTGTACTTAAACGTAGTTTTCTTTCGGCTCTTGCATTTCTCAAAGTTTGAGACCGATATTT
>NC_046661.1:26462631-26479668 GCF_010883055.1 Belonocnema kinseyi
AAAGTTTCAGCTCGATATTTTATTTACAAAAAAAGTTCTTAGGTTCAAAAAAACATTCAGTAAACGGAAAAAGTGAGGTCGGTAATATAGGTATTTAGCTGTGTCACATGCCCTTAAGACTGCAGAAGTTTTTGCGTTCAAAATAAATAATTAACAATAAGAGTTTGGGTACGTACAGGAAGGAATTACTTCTTAGTAACAAGTGTCGGAACTTATAAACAATTAAGTCTTTTATGAAACTTTTATAGAATTAAATAGGGAGAACAAAACATGATAATTACTCACACTTAAACTTATAAGTAAGCATAGTCTTGGCAGAAAATGAGAATATAATACTGAAGTTCAATGTTCGTTTGTAAAATTTGTTCATTTTCAGGACCGAACCAATTTTAATTGAAACAATTAAAATTCCGTTGAATGCACAAAATTAGCTATTTAATTTTAAATAAAAATGTTTCGAAATGAAGTCTTTCTTGTTTTGAAATTAGTTTATATAGTACGATGGTAGTATTGATCAGCCTTATTCGTTTGAAATATTACAGTGAATCTTTTACCTATTTCTTATTTTTAATAGATTTATTGTTTTTGGCTCTTTTTGGTCTTTTGACTTTGTGGATTCTTCGATTCTATTTCATTTCCCTTCAAATTTTCCGTCTGTTTTTAAGGATTAGATAGAGTCTGCAGAGATTCGTAAAAGTAGTGATACTGCGATGGTATTGCGTTACTTTTTATAGCTGCTTTAAATCTTCTAGTTTTGCTTTGGAAATACCGAACCGTTTTTCGTACGCTCTTTTAAGTTTACAATTGTCCAAGATAGTGGGATGACCGCCTTTATTCGCACAGATCGAAATAAGAGGATCATCGTAGACCAACTTGTATTAAAGATATCCAGGATTTTCAAAATTAGTGGAAACTTCTCTGACGCAGGACCATGGAACCTTTTCTCCAACGGTACCACAGCGTTTCTTTGAATAATTAGAAGAATATTATTGGCTGAAATGTCTAGTGATTTAACGCATTGCGCAAAACACAACGCAACTCTGCAATCATGGGACGTGTAATGATATAGATTTTCGGGTGCTAGAGCCCTCAAAACATATACGTTTAGTTAAACAAGGTGTACCTCGAAAGCTAGTATCGACTAGCTAGATATCGATTCGATATATCGATTGATCGATCTGTGTTGAAATTCAAATTAGAATTTGAAGTTTAACTAATAACCATAACTTAGAAATTATAGAATAAGAAGAATTTGGAAGAAAAATTCATTATTTTAATACTCTCTCTCTCTCTGTCCTGAAATAATAGAAAGAATAAGAATTACAGATTAATTCGATAACAGGGAAATACTTATAGACTACGACGTAATAAGAATAGGGTAGATTCGTAGTATTCCTAAAGATGAGTCACAGAGCTATTTTTAGTATCAAAACGTGCCTCAGAACGAATTTTGACAGGAAATGGTATTATAAACATCCGTTCACAGTTTGAACTTTGTACCGAAATTGTTTGGGTATGTCAATCAACGAATCGGTCATATTACGTTGTAAATGTAATAGGCGGAACCGTGCGACCTAATTTCTTATATGTAAACTGACTGTTAAATTCAATGACGTCAGCGATTTTATTGGCTGAAAAGGGAAAGTGGGAGATTTCCCCGCCCAAAACAGAGTTTATAAAAACGCGCGTACAACGGAAAAACGCCAGATTTTTTATCTCCGAAACCGCATATTTAATACTAAACCTGCGACAATTGATAGTGTATAATTGAGTTTTTTTGGACTCAGAAACTTTGTATTGTGTTTGAATTTAGTTAATTCATTTGAATTGTTGTTAAATAATAAACTATTATAAATAAGGTCAATTGTTACACGCGAAACGGGACGCCGCGATATAAACAATTATAAACAATTGTGATTTGTGACGTCTGAGACAGTGATGGTGGAAATGCATCTTTAATAAATTGTGAATCATCAACTGTTAAATTAAGTGTTTTTATTTCAAATAAGTTCCTTTAAATGGTTTTCGTTTCAACCAATCAACGGCAACAACAATCCAGTTCAGATGTCTAATCAGAGAGCAGTGAATCTTCGATAGGAAATCTAGGTGAAATTTGGGTATTACAATTGGTGACAGCGGTGGGATATGTTTCACCATAAAGGAATAAATCAAATAAATTGAAGAAAAACTGGGTCACTGGACTACTGACTCACTGATTGGAACTCAAGGCTGTTCGTCTTACCACAAAGAAAAATACTTCACTGATAAAAGGCGCTGTCTTTTGAATCTGAAAAATGAATGGAACAGGATTATCAATTTATAAAAATAAACATTAGAAAATAAAAGCCGCAATCTTCTACCAGGGTTTTGGAGTGGTTTTACTCGCGGTAGCATAGGGTGTCGACAATTGCACCAAGGTTGTTAACGGTTAAATAGAGACCACCAAACTATTCCTCAATAACCATAGGGCTAAAAGGATAAAATAAATTTTTAATAAGAAAATCCTTACCTCAACGTGGAAAATAAAAAATTGATGCCGAATTACCTGACCGAAACGGAAGAAAGCATGGCACCGTGGGATCAACCGCAGAGAAATCAAGAACAACTACTCGAAGGAAATTCCTGAAGGATCAAGGATACTCAAGCAATTCAGAAAATCTTCCTGGAGCAATGAAGAATTGAGTGAATAAATGTGAAAAATTAAGGTCAAGAGTGTTGTGAATTTTATTCTGCACTATTAATTGTATTATTTGTCTGCAAAAGATTGTCGTCAAAAGAGTAAGTCTTTAGAAATTTTTTTTTTGTAACATGGCTCCGAATAGGAAACGTCGTTTAGATAATAATGCGAAAGATGTAAACGAAGCATCGCCACCGAAAAAAGCTAGACGAGATAAAAATGATAGTCCTGGTGGACCACCTGCTGTAGTAACTCAAGAATTGCGATCTAGATTAGTAGTGAGCGAAAATCCTTCTGATAGTGATAGGACAAATTCTTTGAGTTCAGATCAAAGTGGCGAGGGTTGGAATGATTTGCAAAGACATGAGACTCAAGTCCGGGACTCCCCCTCTGTTCCTTTATTACCATTAAATCTTATTTCTGGACCCGAGAAAATTTCGCGAATAGTCAGAGACATGATACCGGAATTTACAGGAAAGAATATGTCAATTAAGTTATTTATGAAATATTGTAAGGCTGTTATTGATATTACCGATCCTCGCGATGCACCTTACTTAACTATGATGGTTTTGAATAAAATTACCGGCGAAGCGCGTTATCACATTCAAGATAAAAGCGATTTGGAACTTAATGACATCTTAAAAACACTGGAACGTATTTACGCCCAGGAAGAAGATGCAAGTCAAATTTTACAGACTTTAGCTAACGTTAAAAGGAAACCGGATGAGTCAATTCAAGAATATGGGGCTCGCGTTAATCAAATTTTTAATAAATTAACTTCTCAAGTAATGGAAAACACCCCCGGAGTAAGAGGTATGGGCCGTTGTGAAGCGTATAAAGAGACCGTGATTGGCAATTTTTTACGCGGGTTAGATTTCAATATTTATATGGCCATTCATGATAAAGAAATTAACACTTTGGATGATGGTATTGCATAAGCCATTAAAGCCGATCAAAAAGTGAAAAGTTGGGGAAGAGTCCATGGATCTCTGCCTGGCTCAATTCCATCTACCTCATCGGGATCTAATTTAAGAAATAAAATAGGGCAAGATGTATTAAAGAGAGTAGCTCATATGCGAGTGAAGGATGATACTAAGCCTGTACGAAATTTAGAGTCTGTGCAGTGTTATCATTGTAAAGAATTTGGACATTATAAGCGAAACTGTCCAAAAAAGATTAAAAGAGGTGTAAAGGACAAAGAGAGTACGGATTGTATAGTAGTTATTGTTATCGAAGTAACCATTCTGTAGAGAATTGTAACATTAAAAGAAGGCATGAAAGGGAACGGTCTAAATTTTGACAAAAATCAAATGGAAGTGATTTAAACTTCGAGGCAGGTTGTCTGACGAGAGGCCAGACGACACCAAGTGTAAGCCCCTTTCAACCCAGCGCATTATCCTCTCATCCGGACAGTTTAATGAATTCGGTCCAAGTGCGGCAGTAGAATTTGATCATTTTTCTTTTTTAAAGAATAAGGTGATCTTTTTAATTGATACTGGCACTGGAGTGAACTTAATTAAAGAAAATGTGGTGAGTCCCACGGTTTGGATAAATAAAAAGCGAATAATTCATTTGATTGGAGTAGGCCCGGAAATGGTTTCCACTATCGGTGAAATCAGATTGATCATGAGGGGTCTCGAAGCTTCTTTCCACGTTGTATCAGAATCATTTCCCATTCCACAAGAAGGTATCCTTGATATTCCTTTCCTCAAAAAACACAACGCCATTGTAAATTTTGAAAGTGACTGTCTTCAAATAGGAAATATTAATTTTCCGTTTGACTCCCATAAGACAATTAGTTTACCTGCAAGAACAAAGAAATTAGTAACAATTCAATTAAAAGATACTAAATTAAAAGAAGATTACATACATAGAATTCAGTGTGGCCCTGGAATTTTTGCTGGTGAGTCTTTGATTTTTAATGAAAACGGAACTGCTAAAATCTTCTTCATAAATTCCAATAATCAGCAAATAAATTTAACAATACCACCAGTTGAACTTGAAGAATATTTTGAAATTGATTCTGAGGATTGTAAACTTTTTGCTGATAAAAGAAAACAGGCTTCTAGATTTGCTGAAATTTTGAAAATTGTAAATCTTTCTGATTGAAATGATGAAGAGAAAGAAAGTCTCTTCCCAATATTTTTTGATTATTCTCAGCAATTTCATCTTCCTAGTGACAAATTGGGATCAACTAATGTTGTTGCTCATAAAATTGTCACTTCTGATAATAAACCGGTAAACATAAAAAATTATCGTCATCCACCTATTCATAAAAAAGTGATTATGGCAAAAACTAAAGAATATCTTCGAGATGGAATAATTCAAGCATCAGTATCCCCATATAATTCTCCTGTTTGGGTCTTTCCCAAAAAACCAGATCCTCATGGTAATAAACAATGGAGAATGGTGATTGATTATCGTGAATTAAACGAAAAAACCATTAGTGATTCTTAACCTTTATCGCAAATAACGGAGATATTAGATCAATTAGGAGGAGCTAAATATTTTTCTGTTATGGATTTAGCATCAGGTTTCCATCAAATACCCATGGATCCCGAATCCAAAGCAAAAACTGCTTTTTCGACTCCATTCGCTCATTTCGAGTTCAATAGAATGCCATTTGGACTTAAAAATGCCCCTGCTACCTTTGAAAGGTAGCAGGGGGGGACATATTATCACATATTATCACCCAAGAAGGGGTGAAACCAGATCCTCGAAAAATAGAAGCTGTAAAAAATTTTCCTATTCCAAAAGGAAAGAAAAATGTTAAACAATTCTTGGGGCTTGTAAGTTACTATAGGAGGTTTATTCCAGATTTTGCTAAAGTGGCTAAACCACTTACTCAAATTTTGAAGGACAGCACTGATTTTCGTTGGACATCTGTAGAACAAGGAGCTTTTGAGATCCTGCGTGATAAAATCTGTTCTGAACCATTGTTACAGTATCCTAACTTTTCAAAACCATATGTATTGACGACGGACGCTTCAAATTACGCTCTTGGAGGTGTCCTCAGTCAGGGTAAGATTGGTCAGGACTTGCCAATCGCTTTTGCCTCAAGGACTCTTCAAGGAGCTGAGATAAATTATTCTACAATAGAGAAGGAACTTCTTGCTATTGTCTTCTGCGTCAACTATTTTCGGCCTTACTTATATGGTCACAAATTTGTCCTCGTTACTGACCATAGGCCCTTAGTTTGGCTGCATAGCATTAAGGATCCTGTCTCGAGGTTGGCTAGATGACGAATCAAGCTGAGTGAGTATGATTACGTGATTATGTATAAGTCTGGAAAAGTGAATTTCAACGCTGATGCTTTGTCAAGAAATCTACTTAATGATAAGGGCCCTTTATTATCTACTTTGGATTCCTTCGATTTAAAGCTGATAACTCTTGTGGAACTTCCAGCTTCTGATAATGAGATTGAACAAGAAGAGTTAATGGAGCGAGTGTTTGCTTGTTTTGAGGCTCTAGATGTCAGAGCAGCGGAAAGTAACGTTACTGGGATTGAGGTGATTAGTGAAATGAATAATCCAGACTCAATCTCTCGGAATTATCAAATCGCCACCCGGGATCAGAGTACCGAGGCACCACGACTCGCGACTTCTGTTGGGTATAGCCTATTAGGGACCCCGTTATCGGTCTGCGCCAATGCACCACAGCATTTTAGTCCAGATTCGTGGGGATGGAAACGCGCTAACCCCGGTAGTTTAGGTGATCCTTTGAAAGATAAGTATTCCAAACCGGAGTCGGAAGATTCAACTCTCAGTGATGACAGTCTTATGAGTTCACCTGCTGAAGACCTTAACGACCCAGTTAAGATACCTTCATCGGCTCAAAATGGTTTAACTCAGGTGCCCAAAAAGCAGAAGCCCTTGATGTCCACATCATCATCGGCTCTGAGTGGGTTGTAGGGTGCGGGCGTTGGACTAAATTATTCTGCCGCTGTAAAAAAGCATCTCGGAATTCTGGAATAAAAATCATCAAGTAGTAAGTCGATTTGCCGAAATAACTTTCTGTTTTGTTGCGAGCCAATCTTGGGTAGGATTTTATTGTTCGCAGAAGTGATACAAAAAATAAAATGCGAATTAATGTAATTATTTTAAGAAATAAAATTTGTAATTTAGAGCAATTGTTGAAATTTGTGTGAAAAATAATTTTTTTTTGAAATTCAAAATGCGTACGCGAAGTGAGAAAAGCAGAGCAGGGAAGGGTGGCCGCGGAGCACGCAGTGTTATCACCATAAGAAGGGTGAGCAATGCGGGGGTGGTGCAGGCACAGGCAGGATCAAGTTCGAGTTTAAATAGTAAAGGAAGGGCGGCGAGTAGATACAGGTCGGTCGATAGCCGTGGTGCTGGAACTTCTCGAGTTCCCAGTCGAGAAAACAGAAGTAATTTGGATTTAGATTTCGAGGAAGGAATTGAGCGAAATTATGTGAATAATTTTAAACTCTGAAGGGAGAGAAATGAAGATAGAATGAAAGTGAGATAGGTCAAGAAGTGTTAATCGGTAGAAGCGATAGACCGGTTTCAATTTATCACGCGCTTGTTCGATCTGGCACCGCACGTTCTTCTAGCTTGGACGGCGGCGGCTCCTCGAGCGGTAGCTCAGGGATGTCTGCACTCCCTCAAGAGAAGCCTAGAAATCCGACCACATTCAAACCTGCTCTTGAGTTTCTTCTTAAAAGTTTCGATGGGAAAAACATGCCGGTGGGCAGATTTATCAGCGATTGCTTATTTGCACGAAACTAAATTGCGTCGAAAGATAGATGTTATTCTTCACAACTTAGAGGAATTGCTTAAACATCTTAAAAATACATTTACTGAACACCGAAGTTTAAGCCAATTGAATATACGGCTCTTGCTACGGTAGCTACACATCAAGATTTAGTATGATCAGTAAGAGTAAGAAGACCGGGAATGCTACGAGAAGCAATAAATATTGCAAAAAAAGCAGAATGGGAGGTAGAGTTTGAAGCCGGATTAGACAGAAAGGGAGTTGAAAAGAATGAAGATAAGAATGTAAAATTTGACGAAGCGGGAAGAAGTAAGGAATAAGGAAGAAATAAGGAAGAGGCAGAACTGGAGCGCGGGGCAGTGCCAACAGTAAAGAAATAATATAATATAAGCAAGGACGAAAGTTCGAGACCGACCGAAATTTCTTGTCATAAATGTGGAGAACTGAGACTGGAACGTCGTTTTAATTCCACTCGTGGTGGGCATTTTTCTCGTAATTCCAAATATCCACTAAAAAATTCGACTGAATGTTTAATCGGTAAAAACCCCGATCATTTTGCTCGAGATTGTCCTGAAAAAGAGAAGGATAGTCGTAATAAAAATAACTTAAATTGC
Source organism: Belonocnema kinseyi (assembly GCF_010883055.1). Classification (NCBI taxonomy): domain Eukaryota; kingdom Metazoa; phylum Arthropoda; class Insecta; order Hymenoptera; family Cynipidae; genus Belonocnema; species Belonocnema kinseyi. The sequence continues at coordinate 26,470,657 of NC_046661.1, forward strand.
AAGTACTGCAAAAAATCGGGTCATTCATATGAGAGATGTTTCATGCGTTTAAATATGGTATCTGCAAATCGGGAAAACAAAAAGGATAATTTAAACGAGAAGTAAGTTCGTCTTAATGGTGCGACGGCGAGTTTGGTCAAAACACAGCACCAATCCGTCGGGTACTGTTAAAGTTCAATACCACTGGGAAGGCATCCTCGCCTAACGTTGATTTAAATAGCAAAAATATTAAACACGGAAAGGGCACTTTTGTAGTAGATACAGGAGCTGAATTAAATGTAATGAAGAAAATAAAGGTAGAAATGGGTACACCTGTAGATTTTTAAGTTGAATATAATTTATTTCGAATTACAGACCAAGGCGTAAAAACTTCTGGGGTAGTCTATATAGATTTTAAAGGGGTTGCTTGTCCATTCCAAATATTGCCTAACAATTTTCCTGTTAGTGGCGGCGGCATGTTAGGAATGCCTTTCCTTGCTGATTCAGTAATTGATCTGCCAACAAAAACAATAAAACATAAATTAAACTTTAGTTTAATTCAGAATTTAGTTAAATTTAAAATTAAATAAAGTTTAGTTAAATTAATTCCTCGTCTAGTTTCTTTTAAAAGATAAATTTTCGAGATACTATATAAATAAGTTTAAGAAAATTCTTGTCATATTTTAGAATTGTACCGAAATTAAAAAAATTATTTAAAAATATATAATTTTTACAAAAATAGTGAATTGAAGGTCTGAATACTTCACTGTATAAATTTCTTCTGCGTGTATTTTTAAATCCTAAACATATTTTTTTCCGCATAATTAAGGTATAACTGAAGTAATATTTAAGGTTTTCACTACTCATCAGAATTCACAACTTCAAAGAAAACGAAATAGTTTATAAGAATAATTCAAAGATTCGAAGAATCCAACAAAATTCAAAAGAAATATAAGGCGTATAGGGGTACATCTCAGCAACTAAGGCTATTACAGAAAGAAAATGGAAAAGGAATTTAACAAAGACGAAAAAAAACACAGAAAAGTTGATTTACAAACGAATCCTACTTTGATTTTCTACCAAAAAGATGAATTTCCAACAAACTAAATGAATTCTCTACCAAGTAATTAAACTTTAAACTTATAAAGTATAAATTTCTAACGAAAATGGAAAATTGCAGTTTTCAGATAAAAAATTAATTTTGAACAAAACAAAAAACCCAAAATGTCAAGAAAATTGTTACGTGTTAAAAAAAGATTAATTTTTAACTAAATCGAGGAATTAAATTTTCAACAAAAGAGTCAACCCCAAAGATCAAGAAGAGTCCTGAAAATACAAATCTTTAATGATAAAGTTCAACTTTTAGCCAAGTCGTCTAATTTTCAAATGAAGAAGATAAATTGGGAACAAAATAGTTAATTTTTTAACCAAAGAAATGAATTTTCCAGTATTATATTAATGATCTACCAAAATAAGACGAGCTTTTGAACAAGATATATTAATTTTTAACAAAAGTCTTGAATTTTAAAGCGGGGAGGACGATTTACATATAAAAAGGTTGAAGTTTCAACTAAAAATATGATTTTTTATGAAAAAAGTTAATTTTCTGCCAAAAAGTTAAATTTTCATTAAACCAGTTTATTGGTTATAAAAATGGTTTAATTTGAAATAAAAAACTTAATTTTCAACCGAATAGTTCCATTTTGTACCAAATTGCTGAATCATCAACCAAATTAGATTAATGTAAACCCAAACAGTTCCATTTTTAAGAAAATTTATTTTCGATAGAAAAAGATAAATTTTTAGCAAAATACATAAATTTTCAATATGAAAGGAGCAATTATAAACCAGAAAATATTGTATGCATGCATGCATGTATGTATGTATGCATGTATGTGTGTATGTATGTATGTATCTAATCTCTCCCTTTTACGGATTTGAGGGCCCGCGCTCCCTGTACATATATTTACAATTCCATCCTGAGTCTAACTTAACTACTACTTATATTCTACTCTTTCGCATTACGTAGGATAAACAATAGTAACAGTAGTCCAAGATCCATCTTACACACTGATCCACACTCAACTGTCCCTCTTCCTCTCCTTCACGTCTCTCTAATACATGTGCCCATGACTCCATTTCATATCCACATACTCTGCATAAAGTTTCCTCTTTATCCATCCAATATCTCTATGTCCTGCCACTCCATAGCCCCTTCTCGAATATTAAACACCCTTCTCATTTTTCTCCTTTCTTCCTCCCATTTGGAATTCCCCACATTAACTCTCGCTTCATTGTTCCGAATTTCGCCGAAACATGCTTGTGCAATTCTACTTCCCTCTCCCCTTTTTAGCTTTTCTTCAAACCTCCAGGCTCTCTCAATTTGTCTAGTAACCATATTTTCTCTTCCTAACTCTTCTTTTAACATATATCTTGGGCAACTCCAGCTAACCCCCATTACCCACCTCAGAAATCGCTCATGCATGCTCTCTACTTTCCTATGTTCCTTCCATCCCCAGATCTCCACACCATAACACAACACCGCCTACGCCAACGCATCAAGCAACCAGACCTTCATTCTCCAATCGTTCTTGAACCTTCTCTTTCCTTTACGCCATACTTGGCGCATTACTTTATTCGCACATTCAATTCTTTTCATTACCTGCAGCTCGTTTCCCCCTTCTGCCTCAAACCAAAAACCTAGGTAACAGAACTCCTCCATAATTTCCACTTTTTGTCCGTTCATCTTCCAAATGTAATTTATTTTGCTCTTTCTATTTTTGAATCACATCACCTTTGTCTTATCTACGTTCACCGTCAGCTCTTTTGTTCCCACATACTCTTCGAAGATTCTCATAATTAGGTTCATCCCCTTCTCATCATCTGCTAATAGAACTACATCGTCCGCGTATGCTAGAGAGTATAGTTTGCTATTACCCAAAACCGTTCCTCCTTTCCCTTTCTCCTTTATCTTCTACTCTATGTCTGCCAGTAGGATATTAAATAGTAACGGACTCAAAGGGCACCCTTGCCTTAGACCTCGGCCTATCCAGAAAATATGCCCTTTTTTCTTTCCTATTTTCACCCTAATCCTGGTTTCAGTAAAAATTTCCTTCATCCTCTCCACCAACTTTTCCTCTACACCCCTCACTTTCATTGCCTGCCATAGCACTTTTCTGTTCACTGAGTTAAACGCTGCTTTGAAATCTACGAACAAAGCGACTAGTTTCCCTTTCTTTCTTCTCAAATTTCTGTTAACTAAATAGTGAAATACTTAGATGTTGTCTATAGTTCCCATTCCTTTTCTAAATCCCGTAGGATTATGTGGGATACTTTCTTTTTGTTCTACCTGACTCTCTAACCTTTTTCTTAAGATTTCTGCATGTATTTTATAGCCGACTGACATGAGAGTGATCCCTCTGTATTAATCTACCTTCTTTCCTTCCCATTTCCTGATAAGCGGTACCACCAGTCCCATCATCCGCTCTTCTGGCCAACCTTCCCCTTTCCAGACCTTGTCGGAGATTTTCCACATCCTATCCCTAATCCCTTCTGCTCCATACTTCATCGCTTCGTTCTCCATCCCATCTTCTCCTGTCGCCTTGTTTATTTTTAACCTATTTATTGCCTTGTCCACTTCTAATCTTGTTATCTCGTTCCCTTCCCCCATTTCTCCTCAGAATAGCCTACACTTTTCCCCTTTGATCTTACTTTGATCTCCCCCTAATAGACCCCTAAAATAATAGATCCATTCCTCCATTTCTATTTCTTCGTTAACGCCCTTCCTTTCCCCTCTATCCCTATTTATCACATCCCACACCCTACCTTCTTTGATCGTTTTTTCCATATCTGCTTTATATTATTCCTTTCCCCTTTGTCTTTTTCTTTTCAGCATCTACTCATGTTCTTTTTTCCTCCTGTTATACTCCTCCTTCTCCATTTCACCTTTTCTCCATTTGCTCACACACACTTTCATTCTCTCTTCACTCTCTCAGCATTCCTCTTCCCAACACCCTCTCTTTCCCGCTACTCTTTTTCGTAAGTACCCAGCTCATCCTTTACCTTTTTACCTTTTCAATGGAACCCTTTAACCTTTCAATTAACGAGTCTATTCCCTCTTCTTTTTTATATCTAACCTTCTCCTTTTCCATTTTTTGTTAAACTCTTTTAATTTATCTACCTTCCCAGACTCCCATTTTCGTGCTTCTTTCGCACCCTTTTTCCTTTCTCCCTATGCCGCGCTCACTGACGCCTCTTTTTAGTGTAGCTATGACCGGGAAGTGCTCGGACCCTATCTCATACCCTATCTTCATACTCTTTATCATATGCCGCATTCCTTCTTCAGCCAAGATGTAGTCTATTACTGTTGCTCCCTTTCCTATGAATGTGATCTCCCCTTCCTCATCGCCTTTCATATTGCCATTCCATATAAATCATCCTGTTTCTCCTATCATGTCTAGTAACTTCCTCCCCTCCCTGTCCGTCTCTCTATTTTTAGAGTTCCTTATATATGCCTCCTTTTCTTCATCCCATAACCCTGCCCCTTGTTCGCCAGTCCATACATTTAAGTACCCTCCTATTAAAACCAATTCTGCCTTCTTTTTCTCCATCCACCTCCTTATTACTCTTCAGCATTCCTCTTCCCCTCATCTTCTGTATACATACACCACCGCCATTTCTACTTTCCCAATTATAATTTTTCTTATCATTGTTCCATCCTTTTCCTCCATGTCGCCATATTTTTTCCCATTTACTGCTAATTCTTTTTTCACCCCTGACACCATGCCGCCCATCCCTTTCCCTTTAACGTGTTCTTTTCTTGCTTCTTGCATTGTCCACACATAACCTTTCGGTAACAGCTTTTTTATTCCCTTCCAGTCCTTCTCATCTGCCCAAGTTTCACTCATCATAATCACATCCAACTTTTCTAACTCCTACCAAAATCCTTTATTCTTGTTCTTCAAACCTGACATATTCCAGAAAGCTATTTTCACGTTTCTCTCTTACCTTCCCTCTTCTTTCCTCTTCACTTTGTTTCCCCTTTGCCGTTTGGAAACCCCTGTGATTTATTTCTAGACTCCTTTTCGTCTCCCTGCCCTCTACCTTTCTCAAGACTTTTTCCTTTTTTCCTTAATTTTTCTAATTCTTCATCTCAGCACCATTCCTCCCCATTTATTTATAACCTGTCTCTCCATATCCACACCATATGGCCCTTTTTCCTCTCTACCAAAGCCCTCTGCTCTAGTTGCCATCTCCTTTTCATCTCCCTCCATGTCAGATCTTCTTCAATTCTTTCCCTCATTCCTCTCAATAATTTTTTTCTCTCCATATTTTTCTTTTTCTCCTCCTCACTCCCCACTTTTACTAGAAACATTCCTTCTTTTCCTTCCTTTGTCCCTCCTATTCTCTTGACTCCTTCTACCCTTACCTGCACTCTAATGTCTCGCAAAAGATTTTTTATTTCCACTTCTCCTGTTTCACTCTCCACTTTTAATCCCTTAACTACTAAAACCCGAAAATATTAGTTTTTAATAAAAATATCAATTTAAATAAAACATGAAATATTTACCTTGTTAGTTAACAAAACTAATTCTTATTTTTTAAAAACGAATTTTCAACGAAATAGTTACATTTTTAAGAAAAGAATTCAGCCTAAACATGACTTTTTATCCGCAGAAGATTAATTTTCTAAAAAATAGAATAGTTCAATTTTCGACAAAAAAGGTGAATCTAAAACCAAAAGAATAATTTTTTTACAAAGTAGTACTTTTCACCAAGCTTCTGAATTCCGAACGAAATAAGATGACTTTTTAACAAAATAGATGCATTTTTTACAGAATAATACAATTTCTCAACTGAATATTAGTATTTTTAACCAAACGAGTTGAATTCCGAACCACAAATATAACAGTAGACTTTCTACCAAAAAGCATTTAAGCGAAAAAAGGAGATGAAGAGGTTTCTTAAAAACAGAGAAAAAAACAACAATTCTTTAAAAGTTAATAATAAGGAAACATACTAAATGATATCTAAGTTCGTAACTTTTCTGCCACTGACCCCCAATCCCTGTTCGAACCATAATTTTTAGCATGACCTCCTTCCCCCATGCATTTGGTAATGCAGTTTACTGACGGCCCCTTAAAGTTTAAATTTTTGCATTTAATGAAATTATCCTTATAATGTATAGTTTAAAGTTTTTTTAGCATAAAAATACACAACTAAAAATCGACAAGACTCACAAAACGAAATTAGAACAATTAAAAGAATGACAGAGAACAAGTATATTGAGACTATACTTAAGAAACTTTATTTTCAATTTTATTTATATTGGATAAAATATTAATATTACAGAAAAAAGTAACAGCGTTTTGGATAAAAATTCAAAAAGTTAGAGCATTTGAAAAAATTTTGGGACCATTTTTTTATACTTAAAAACTTTTATTTACGGTTATTAATAGTACTCAGAAAGCCAAAAAATTTATCCTGATGACTTTTATTTATACACAAGAAAATTCTCAGAGGTATAGCATTTTCATAACTTTTAATATCAATCGAAAATCAAAATTTTAAGCCAAATAACGTACGATATGAAAAAAAGTAAAGTCAAGAAAAACATTGTTGTTTAAAAGCCCTACAAAATTATCATAAAATTTTTTTGGATTTTCTTGTAAAATCGAAAATTCTAATTTTTGTTGCATACAAAATAATGGGAAATGAAAAATCCAATTTTGTGTTCAAACTATGCAGGATGCGAAAGAAGATGAATCAACAAAAACTATGGTCTCGAAAAAAATCTACAAATTCGTTAATAATCACTTCTTGATAGGACGCGTACTTTTTGTTTTATTCACGAAAGATAACATTGAAAATCTTAAAAAAACGTTATGAAAAAATGATACAAGTTATGACAAAAAAATGATTTAACAAAAATTGTTTACCTGAAAAAGAGCAACAAATTTCTTATGAATTAGTTTTTCACAGGACACGCAGTTTTGGTTTTAATCGTAAAAATGGCATTAAAAGTTAAGATGAAAAATTTGTGGAAAAGCAACAAAAGGTACAAAAAAAATTGATAGAAGAAGTTATTCGCCAAAAAAAGTGATACAAATTTTTATTCATTTCTTCCATTTTTATTATTTATGATAGAGAAAGTATTAGAATTGTCCGAAATTTAACACCACAACATTCAAATTTTGAACCAAATGACGCAAAATACGACAAAAAGTCTCAAAGAGAAATGATAGGTTTTGAAAAATCCTACAAAACTTCTTTTAATCACTTTTCAATAGAACTCGTAATTTTATTTTATCGTAAGTAATACATGCAGAAAATCGAGAATTCCAATATTACGCAAAAAGACGTGAGATACGTAAAAAATCTAAAAGGAGACTTGTAGGATATTTTGCTTTATCTGTAAAAAATAATAAAAAACCAAAATCCTATTATTAGCATAACAACGCTAGATAGAGAAAAATGTTTAAAAATGGATTGTATGTTTTAAATTTATTTTAAAGTGGTTCAGAAAATATAAAATCACAACTGTCTGTCAAAAAACGAGTGCGCAGCGCGAGTGTCACGATAATATTGTGTGCCTCAAAGCCTACAGAGCTTTGAGAAACTTAATCTTTAATTAATACTTATTTAAGTAAAAAATGTAGGATATGAACGCCCATAAAAATACTGTGATCTAAAGAAATCTTTTTGATAAAGTTTCATTCAAGCATTCTAAATGCAAAGAATAAATATCTGAGCGCGAATCGCGGGGAATCAACAGACGCGCGCCCCAGGCGCGCTCAAACTTGCGAGCCACAGGCACAGCGCACGATGAGAATGTGTCCGCGACAATAAATAATTGATTTACGGATTATTTGATTACAAAATAAAAATTAAAAGATAAATGTTTTTGAAACTTTCCAATAATTTCTGATCTTTAGCTTAAATTGAGAAATGTAAGGCAAAATATTTATATATTCTGATCAATTACTCGAGTAAAATTCAAAAATACATTCTTTTAATTTTGAAATTATGAGGTTCTCAGTTTAAAAAATCGGGACATAATTTACCTAAATAGTAAGATACATAAATTTCTATCAAATATTATATAAAAAAATCAAATAAAACTTTTCATGGCTTCAAATGTATAGTTCCATTTAGTAGCATTTCTACCGCCTCTTTTTCTAAACAACAAAATATTCTTATTGACAGACAGTACATCTTAATTGCAAAATTACTTATTTTTTCCATGAAAGATGTAGCAGCTAAAAATATTCATTACGATACAATTACATTTTCATTCAATTTAAAAGTACATCTTATGCATCTACATATTTTCTTGATGCAAAATTTATTCAAATATTTGATTGATTAATTGAAAATAATAATTCAAAATTCTCAATGTAAAATTTGTATTTTATATTTTTAAGTATTTACCGACTTAGTATCGGCTATTTGATGGACTTGTTCGACGGGCGAAGATTACATGGGCGAAGTAGTTTGTGGGCGCTATCTTCGGGTTGACAAGCATGGGGGGATCGGGCAATTTTCGCCTGGAGCGCCATCTACAATCAGTTTTTCGAACTATACACGTGCCGCATCTAGGCCTATATTACACAGGCCCACAAAAAAAACAAAAGTGTCTGTGCAATTGACCAGACCTACATATTCTTATGTATTTTTCGACGCTGAATCCGAATTTGCAATAAAAAAGTAGGGTCCAGCTACTTTTTTATGGGGTTTTGATCGAAAAACCTCATTTTTTACGGTTTTTTCATGGTTTTTTTTTTAATAAAAAAAAATAAAAAAAATTTTTATTTTTTTGACTTCAGAATCGAATTCTACGGGAAAAATACATCGAAAACCATGTTTTTATTTTTTTTACAAAAATTTCAACCCACCATACGGCGATGAAAAGGCAAAAACTCGCGAAAAGTGGAAATTTGCTTCAAATTTGATTAAAATGACATTAAAATCAAGTTTTACGATTTTAAACCGATTTATAAACATTGAAAATACTTTACTGGGGGTTTTTGAGGT
>NC_046661.1:26479768-26482124 GCF_010883055.1 Belonocnema kinseyi
TATTAATATTTATATAATTAATATTTTATACTTGAAGTAACATAACCTCAAAATACACGCATTAAAGAGGCGCGCGAAGTATTTAAATCATGAGAATCGCCAGCCCAGCATCGAATTCTAGAAACATTAAAATCCCAATCTCTTCATTTTATTTCAAAGCAGATAGAGATATAAATAGAACCGCCGAAGTGTTCCGACCCGCAATCGTGCACCTTCGAGTTTTCAAATTCAGAAGAGGAGAAACGGGTTGCGCGCGCAACCCAGGCATTTATATGCCCCGTGCCCCTCCACCGAGACCACCTCTCCCGGGGAGCGTCCCTACACTGCTGATGCCACCTCCACCCGAGACACATCTCGGAGACCGTGCCTCCTAAATTGATACCACCCCTCCGAGAAAAGGGAGCGATGACGCAGAAAGTCACCCTCCCCCGTCCCTGTAATAACCGCCATCATTTACACGTGCTTTCCTCCGTCAATGCTAGACGCCCGTGCTGTCACACTATCAAGGAGGGGAGGGGAGACCCGCGCGCCAGCCAAGTCGCAACCTGATACCGGTGTGCTCTCGTGACTATCAAGTGACCCAGCTCCAGGCAGCGAACGACGGATTGACCCACGCCCGTCTGAAACATTTGCACCCGTTTCTGTCACCTCCACACCCTGGCGCGTTCCCCATCGACCGGAACTGGGCTTGGGTATAGAACTTAGCGCCTTGGAATGGTCTACCGTCTCAGAACAAAACTCAGTGTCGCGTTCTCGTCAATTGTCTCTCTATGTATATTATTGAATGATTCAGCAAGATCCTCAGAATCAATTTCACACGTAAATGCAAAAACTCTCTCTATCAGATACTCGTGATAAAGAACTTTGCTTCCTACAAACCAGTTTACCGACACACTGTTCTCCATAGAATTTTGATCACTGTCCTCATCACCCATGTCATTTACGTCATTTACGTCATTTCCTATTTCCATCTATATTGGCTTATATACTATCATATGCATGTACCCTTGCAACTTTATCTTCCAACGAGCTAATCGGGATCCCATTGTGGGATCTTTTAATTGATCCAGCCAAACCAATGCTTTATGGTAGGTGACCAAAATAAATTTTTGACCAAACACATACGGCTTAAAATGTTTAACTTCAAAAATAATAGCTGAAAGCTCCTTTTCAGTGGGCGTATAATTTATTTCTGCTTCAGACATCGTACGCGACGCATATGCAATCGGCAAGTCTGTCCCAATTTCTTCCTGACTGAGAATGGCTCCTGTAGCGTAATCGGATGGGTCTGTAGTATTTATAAAAGGTTTTGAGAAATCTGGCTACTGCAAGAGGGGTTTAGTACAAAGAACATTTTTGAATTTTTTGAAAGCTTACTCAGCTGTCTCAGACCAAACAAACGGAATGTTTTTCTTTAGTAATAATGTTAATGGATTCGCGATTCTGGCAAAATTAGGTATGAAACGACAATAGTAACCTGCTATCCCTAAGAACTGTTTAATATTCTTGCAATCCTTCGGACGAGGAAAATTACTGACGGCCTTAACTTTTTTTGGATCTGATTCAACCCCTTCTTTAGAAATAACATGACCCAAATAGCCAACTTCTTTGCACAAAAACTTAAATTTATCAGGCTGTAACCCAAGTCCTACAGTTTTTAAATGACCCAACAGTTTAGTTAATTTTTGATTATGTTCTTCTATTGTTTTAGCGTGAATTACAATATCGTCCATATAGACAAACATTTCAACCCCTTGAAGCCCTAATAAAACAAGATATAGTGTTTAAAAGACTTCTCTTTTCATCTTTGTTTACATTTTCAAAATGAAGTTCCTTTTCTAATTTTTCAAGTTAACCTGACAAATTAGTTTCTGCTTTCTTTTTTATATTAACTTCCTCCTCAGATACCGCAGTTAATTTAGAAATTTTAAATTTTTCTAAGGTTACAGGTGGAATCAAAAGTTCTACGTCCCTGGTATTAGTGTTAACGCAATCAAAGATAACACAGGCCCACAAAAAAACAAAAGTGTCTGTGCAATTGAACAGACCTATATATTCTTATGTATTTTTCGACGCTGAATCCGAATTTGCAATAAAAAAGTAGGGTCCAGCTACTTTTTTATGGGGTTTTGCTCGAAAAACCTCATTTTTTACGGTTTTTTCATGGTTTTTTTTTAATAAAAAAAAAATAAAGAAAAATTTTTTTTTGACTTCAGAATCGAATTCTACGGGAAAAAATACTTCGAAAACGATATTTTGATATTTTTTTACAAAAATTTCAACCCACCATACGGCGATGAAAAGGCAGAAAATCGCGAAAAGTGAAAATTTGCTTCAAATTTGATTAAAATGACAT
>NC_046661.1:26482224-26484128 GCF_010883055.1 Belonocnema kinseyi
CCGCATTTGAAAGAAATTAAAGAAATTGGTGATTTTGGAATTCATCTCATTTGGATAAAAACTCAATTATTTGATTGAAAAATTAATTATTTTGTTAAAAATTTAACTATTTTGTAAAAAAAGTCCTCTTTTCTATCAAAAATTCAACTGCTTTGTTAAAATTTTTATTTCTTTTATTTGAAGGTTCATCTCTTTCGTTGAAAATACATTTTTCAAACTGACAATTAATCTATACCATTTTTGGTTAAAAATCACGTATTTTGTTAACAATTCGTCTTTCTTTGTAGAAATTAAATTGCTTTATGGAAAATTTTTACTGTTTGATTAAAAATTGCATTTTTCGGTTGAATTATCAACTGTAAATATTTTTTGGTTGCAAAGTCGTTTTGTTGTAAATGCAACTATATTGTTAAAAATTAAAATCATAATTTTTTGGGTGGAAAATTCTATTATTCACTTAAAGTTGAACTACTTAGTAAAAAAATTCATGTTTTCTTATCAAGGATTCATAATTATAGTTGAAAGTTCAACTATTTTCCTTTAAATTAGGTTAAAAATTCAGCTTTTTTGTAGATAATACTCTTTTTGACTTTAAAATTTAAAAATTTATTAAAATTAAATTGACCTTTTTTAGTAGAAATTTAATCTTTTTGGTTTAAAATGTATCATTTTTGGTAAAAAATGCATTTGTTTGGTTAAAATATGAACTGTACATCTTCTTGGGTTTAAAAGTCGATTATTTCATTAAGAGTTGAACTACTTTGTAAACACGAAAAAAACGAATTTTCAACAAAATTGTTAAATTTTCAAGGGAAAAGGTGAATTTTTGACCAAGAAGATTAATGTTCTATAAAAAAAAACTATTTTCAAACTTACCCAATATATAAAATTAATTTTTAATCAATCCTATAATAGTAACATTTTCAGATAAAGATAAATAATTTTCAACGGAAAAATTTATTTTCAACAAAGTTGTCGAATTGTCAACCAATAACATGAATTTTCGACCAAGAAAATTAATGATCTACAAAAAAAAAGACAAATTTCAAACAAAATACATGAATTTTCAATGAAATTATTTAATTTTAAAGTCAAAAGGACGAATTATCTAAAAAAATTTGAATTTCTTAAGCGGAAAATATGAGTTTTCAATCAAAGAGTTAAACTGTCAACCAAATAGTTAAATTTTCAACTATAATTATAAAACCTTGTTGAAAAAAAATTCTTTTTTTTTACAAAGTAGTTCAACTCTTAATGAAATAATCGACTTTTAAACCCAAGAAGATGTACAGTTCATATTTTAACCAAACAAATGCATTTTTTACCAAAAGTGATACACTGGCAACCAAAAAGATTAAATTTCTACTAAAAAAGGTCAATTTAATTTTAATAAATTTTAAAATTTTAAAGTCAAAAAGAGTATCATCTACAAAAAAGCTGAATTTTTAACCTAATTTAAAGGAAAATAGTTGAATTTTCAACTATAATTCTGAATCCTTAATAAGAAAAAATTAATTTTTTTACTAAGTACTTCAACTTTAAGTGAATTATTGAATTTTCCACCCAAAAAATTATGATTTTAATTTTTAACAATATAATTGCATTTACAACAAAACGACTTTGCAACCCAAAAATATTTACAGTTGATAATTCAACCGAAAAATGTAACTTTTAATCAAAAAGTATAAATTTTCCATAAAGCAATTTCATTTCTACAAAGAAAGACGAATTGTTAACAAAATAGTGATTTTTTAACCAAAAATGGTATAGATTAATATTCACTTTCAAAAATGTATTTTCAGCGAAAGAGATGAACCTTCAAATAAAAGAAATAAAAATTTTAACAAAGTAGTTGAATTTTTGATAGAAAAGAGGACTTTTTTACAAAATAGTTACATTTTTAA
>NC_046661.1:26484228-26485238 GCF_010883055.1 Belonocnema kinseyi
TAATATTTTTAGCTTCTTTTAAGAAGTGCCTTAGAGTTTTAATGGGTTAATCAATTGAGTTTGTAGAATTTTCGCTAATACTTCGCAACTTCGATAGTGAGAGGTTGGATACTAGATATTTGCTAGCGTGATGAACTTGAACTTTGCAATCATTAGATACTCTCTGCATTTTGGATAGTAGAATTAAACTATCTAAAGTTTATAACTTATATTGCTACTCAATAGCAGTACTATCAAAAACCTGCTGCTACGAAGACGTTTGCCACGATGACAACTGCCCTGAAAATGGGATGTGTAGAATGATTCGTCGGTCCAACTCTTCGTAGTAACGAAACCAGCGAAGGCGCGCTGTCTTGCAGGGGAGCGCTAAGATGTGAGAATGATGCCGTAGTGTGTCTGACGACGAGTTGTCATTGTCCTCGTCAAAGTTAGAAAGCTCTCATACTTAGGCCTGTGGAGGTATGAGAGTTATCACCCCTAGGACGGCTAACTCACCTGGGATCGGGACAGGATTCTTAGCGTGTGGGTTTTAGATATAATTTATGGCACATCACAATTCCTCATCTTCATTTAACTCCGCTGGCACTTCTGGTAACAGATGCAATCATGAATGCACTGGTAATCCTGATAACTTTTGTTATGTATGTGCAAAATTTTTTGGGTCGAAAAACAAAAGAAAAATAACAGAAACAATAAATGATTTGTATAAAGTATGTTTTGACATTGAGATTTTAAGCAAGACAAAAGTTGGGTACCACACTTTGTATGTAACTCGAGTCATATAATGATAAGTCGAGTTACTAAAAATCAGGACAAGACGTCCCTGAAATTCATTGCACCAACAAAATGGAAAGAACCAGAAAAGGAAAACGATTGCTACTTTTGTGTTTAAAGAAGAGTATGTGAAGACTGTGCTTAAAGAAGAGTATTCAAACATTGAATTGGTTTTGTCAAAAATAAAATACGAGGAACATAAATGGCAAATATGTGGAGACTTAAAAATTTTATCT
>NC_046661.1:26485338-26486483 GCF_010883055.1 Belonocnema kinseyi
AGTCTCGACACAAACGTCACCATCGAAGTTGAACCAACTGAACAAATGGAAGTTGTTCTTCTTGGAGATAATGCGCCAGTTCAAATTCAAGAACAGGAAATCGTTAAAAGTGATGCTGCAGGAGTTCATGTTGAAGAGATTAACGATGAAAAATTCAAAGATAAGACACGAGAAACACTGAATTTATATGATTGTGGTACCTGGCCAGTTCTTCGAAATAGCAGTACTGTAGATCATTTAATCAAAATTGGTCCGATACAAATTAAAAATGAAAATTACCCTGAGGATGAGAAACGTTGACATTTCTCAAACTCTTATTACAATAGAAAACTTTCAAATGGTGAAATTTTTTGCCGCCGATGGCTTGTTTACTCCGTGTCTAAAGATTACATATTCTGTTTTTGTTGTCGACTTTTTAGTAATAAATCGAACTCCAAATTAGTTGGCGATGGATTCAATAATTGGAAATATTTATCCGAAACATTAGGAATTCATGAGAATTCTACCTCTCATATGAAATGTTATCAGCAGTGGGTACAAACTGAAATTAAACTAAAAACAGGAGCAACCATAGATAAGCAGGAACAAAAAATTATTGAAAAAGAAAGCTTACATTGGCAAAATGTTCTCCATCGATTATTGAATATTACTCTGTACCTGTCGGCGAATAATATGGCTTTCAGGTGAACCTCGGACACTTTGTATACACCTAATAATTGAAATTTCTTAGGACTAGTGCAATTTCTTGCAAAGTATGACCCCGTGATGCAGAACCATGTAACACGTGCAATGAATGGTGATATTTCGGATCATTATTGCGGAAAAACGATTCAAAATGAGTTAATAGATTTGATGGCTGAAAAAGTAAATGCCGAAATTATAAGCAGAGCCAAGGTAGCTATATATTATGCAATCATAGCTGATTGCACTCCAGACATTTCTCGGAAAGAACAACTCTCATTTACAATTCGATTTGCTGACTTAACAGATGATACAGTGCAAATTAAAGAACATTTTCTAGGATTCTTCACCGTTGATGATAGTACTGGTTTAGGTCTTACTGAAGTTTTGATTAATATTATGACTAAATACGGACTCGAACTCAGTAACTGCAGAGGTCAGGGTTACGATAATGGATCAAACAT
>NC_046661.1:26486583-26495471 GCF_010883055.1 Belonocnema kinseyi
AATCGCCAGCCCAGCATCGAAATCTGGAAATATTAAAATCCCAATCTCTTCATTTTATTTTAAAGCAGATAGAGATATAAATAGAACCGCCGAAGTGTTCCGGCCGGCAATTGTGGACCTTCGAGTTTTCAAATTCAGAAGAGGAGAAATGGGTTGCGCGCGCAACCCAGGCATTTATATCGTCTCCTACCCAATTCACACGGACATAGACGTGTCATAGTATTGAACCACGTCTCGTTTCAGATCTGGGATCACTGTTCAGTGGTGCAGTTAGATTGAATGGAACTGATGGACTATATCGACAGATTTTGTTAATGGTAGAGATGATGATCATGACGATGAAATGTTGGACAGAAATGAATTTGAGAATTTGATAGGAGTTTGGGGAGCTATTTTATCAAATTTGCGGGAAAACAATCATGAAGATAAGAAACATGAAAAGGAAGCAGAATTAGATAAAACTGTTTTATTAGAGACGAGTGCAATTTTACATACAGGTTCAAAGCAAGGGAATGTAGTACTTAGGGCTGGTTCCATCAACCTCAGTTAAATCATTGGTAAACTGACAGCCGGTTACATGTAATACCATAGTTAGGAGCATATGATACTTCGAAAATTGTCGATTTTACCAGTTTTAGGTTCCCCCGGCTTTTTTCTAGAATAATAAATATTTTGTCTAAACAATTTGGGAAATAATATCGAACATGCTAACGTACGTCCCCACACACTTTTTTTGTACGTTAATTCAGAAAAGTTTTAATTTAGCAAAATTTGATTAATTTGCATAGCGCTTAGGAAATAGTATCGATTTTTTCAGTGTTAGATTCCCCGGCTTTATTCCTAGGATAAGAAATGTTTTGCCTTCAAAATCTGGGCAATGATAGCGAACATGCTAACAGACGTCCCTGCACAATTTTGTTGTGTTTTTTTATCAAAAAATTTTTGATATTGCTAACAACGTGCGTGTATATTTCGAGGTTATGTATGTTGCAATTCACTCGAGCATTATTTCCAAACTACACAATATTTTTGGACGAAGAATTTAAACTTACAAGTAAACATAGTCATTAATCTCTCGGAACTAGCCTTGTTTGCAGACAATTAAAAAAGTTTACTTTATAAATAATTTCCAGATTATATGAAAGGCAGAGTTGAAAAACGACGTAACCTCAAAATAATGTATATGCATAAAACTTTTATTTAGCACAATAAATTTTTTTGTTATTCTCCCTCAAAAAAGAGTATGGGGACGTCCATTATGATAATTTATAGCATCTCCGAATTCAGTTTTAAAAAATATTCATTTTTGTGGAGAAAAAGCCGTGGAAACTGTAAGTATCACATGCCCTTAAGCGTCGATTATCCTGTCGCACGTTCCACCACGTGTTTGGAGGTCGAGTGAAAAGCAAAGCAATATGGCCGTGCGCGCCAAATCCAGATAAGGTTCACTCCACACTCGTGTCCACGCTAACCTAAAAAAAGTGAATTTGTATGTGTTTTTTGTTCCTGTTATATTTCTGTTTTATTCGTGTTATCTGTGATAAGATGGAAGAAAATGAAGTGAGATCGCCTAAGTTTCTTCCTAATGCTCCTTCGATTTGATTCAGCAGATCATTTACACAAGCTTTTCTTAAGCGAAATCTCGTTTGAAAATGAACGTCGTTGAAATTATCAAAAAAATTCACTCTTTCTTTGAAAATTTGTGGTCTTCTCCGGATAAATACAAAAATATCTTCTTCCACTACGTCATCAGACGACCGAGAATTACATTTTTAACCGATTTTAACCGATTTAAAAATTTAATCATCGGTTAAAGCTAGTTACGCGTTCCATCACTTTTTAACAGCCAGTTAACTCGCTATAACAACCGTTAAAACTAGCCGGTCAAGATTGGTCGGTTTGGGCGATTTAATCGTTTTTTAACCTAAAAAGTGCAGTCTCGTTGTGATATATGCAGTTTTTGGAAGAAGTCCTGAGGTCGTCTGATAGTTGCAAATGCATGACAAAATAATAACGTTGAATTTAATAACGCATAAAAGTAATTTACTGACAGTATTAAATAATTTTTGAATTTTTTTAGTGATCTTTTCGACGTTTTCAATTTTCTAAGCGAAAGAAAACTGGAAAAATTGCTTTTAGATCAAATATCCGCAGTGCCCTACCGAAAGAAATCACTGAGTTTTCTTTAGCGAAATAGCTTGGCCCGTTTGAATCTATAAACAAAGGCGATTTGAAAAAAAATAGTCTCGGAGATGGTTTGAGAGATTTGGATCCATTTCAAGATCCTTTTATTGGTCGTTTTAAGAATGGTGCGACGGTAATATAATGTTCCTTTTGTATTCGTCACGTACCGGGCGGGCAGAGTTATTTACAGTAGTTGGTCGTGGCTATTCCGCTCTCCCTTTTTAAATTTCTCTTCAAATTATTAACACTTTTTTTAAATTGATGTATTTTCTCATTATTCTTATTCATAATCATAATTTATATACTGATATACAATTTTCTAGTTGAATTAAAAAATGTTGTCTTTTTTGGCGTATCTCATTCCATTTTCGAGAAACGTTCTATTAATTCCAATTTAACCATTAAAAAAAAAAGTTACATATCTGAAGTCATCGAAACCCATAGATTCCAAATTATTATGTTTTAGGCTGTTAAATATGAAATTAAAAAAAATCTACTTCTAAATTTTAATCCGAAAGCTTAACAAAGGACCCTTGAGTGTCGGCTACTCTATTGAGATAGCCTCTCTGCTTGTTATTTATGATCGTATTCTTATTTCAATTTCGGAAAGGATATTTAAAAGCCTTCAGACCATTTAAACGAGCTTCCTGGACCTTTAAAAATATCTACCTAAGTGCCTGCGGAGAATTTCTTTGAGATTCTTTGACCTAAAGAATTTTTAGTATATACTCAAAGATTCTTTTCGGTAGGGTGTTAAAATTTTGAACAAAAATCGCGAAATACGTTTGTTTTGGTTGTAAACCGGGATAAAAAAGTAATCAGGAGCAGGAAAAAGCTAACAAAATTCAATTTTTCAAACCACCGAATGATCTAAATGTTATTAAATAATGGCAAATGCTATTTTAAGGAACGATATCAAGCTGTAGTGCTGTGGCAACAGGATTACATATAAAGTGTACAGATATATCTTCATGTTTTAGAGTTATTATTATTTTTTTTAATATTATTTTATTGTTAATATTAACTGTGAATATTGGGCATTGTTTAATAAATAATAAAAAATGATATCTGAACATATTTTCAAGTTTAAAAAAATGAACTAAAATTATAATTTGTAAATAAATTTAATTAATTTTAATGAATTCATTTATAAAATTGCTTTGCGGCATAACTCTTGTCATGAAATTTAGCTTAAGATTTAAGACAAAAAGGTAATTTTCATTATAATTTTTCTTAAAGTAAAGATGAACTAAAAGATCTTATTCTAAATAAGGAATCGCAACATAGGAACCAAGTTTTCAAAATAATTTCCAAATTGCTATCTTATCCATTTTACATTGATTTATTCTCGTCTATCAGTGCATGTAGGTTTTAAATTATTGATCATAGTTTGTTTCATCGAATCTACAGAAAAGAATGATTAATATATGCTTATTATCATTTGAAATGTTTAAATTATGTCTGTTAAAGAATAACTTTATGAAGATATAAATTATTTTACAGTTTTGGATGACTGTAATGTAATAAATAGAATCAAGCTTATCGTGGATGGAATTTTATAAATTTTTTATAACTTTATAGTACCTTTTTTAAATTTAATAACTTTCTATTTCTAAATTTTATATATATTTTTTAATTTTGCTATTAAACGAACATTAGGACTTTGGGAAAATTCAAAATTATTCAGATATTATTTTAAAAGGTTCATTGTAAGTTTTGAACATTTTAAAATATGTCGAAAAAAAATCTGAAAGATTTAAAATAATTTTTTCGGATTATTATTTTTTTTTTTTTTATTTGTAGAAGTTTCAGTTAGTTTTGAAAAGAATCGAAAATAATTAAAATCTTTAGAAGATTCCGACAAATTTAAAACGAAATGTACATTTTTTATTATTTAGAACCAAAAATGAGAAGCCTTTTAAGAATGTTTAAAGGTTTTAGGAGAACAGTAAAATTGTCCCAAGATTCCTGTTAAGATTTTTAATGATTTCTTTATTTTGAAGAAGGGATTTTAAACAAAAATTGAATCAAAATTACAAAAAAATTCTATTATGCTTAATAAATATTTTCAACTATTCAAACAATTCCAAGTTATTTTTAAACTTTTGAAACATTCCATTTTTTCAATGTAGATTGTTGAAGATTTTGAAACAGAAAGCTGGATTAAAATTACGAAAGGTTTCAAGAGAATACAAATTTTTTCTTTAGATTCCCAGAAAAATGCCAAATGATTTTGAAAAATGTAGATTTTTTACAATTTTGTAAAAGAGAAGGTTTTTATTAATTTGGAAAGGTTTTTAGAATGTCACACCATATTCTCTAGATTATTAGGAAATTTTCAAGTTATTTTCTAGAAGATTTTAGGACAATTTATTTTTATTTTGCAGAATTAAAAAAATGGTAGTTTAAAAAATTTCAAGCTTAAAAAATGAACTAAAATTACGCATAGTCAACAAAATTTAATTAATGTCAATGAATTCATTTCAAACCTGTTTCTTCGTCATAACTATTTTCATGAAATTTAGCCTAAGATTTAAGAGGGAAAGGTAATTTTAATTATACTTGTTTTTAAATTAAACATGAACTAAAGTTATTTCAAGCTAAAAAATAAACGTTACTAAAAATGATGTATAAAATCGAGGAAAACATTTTATTGTTAATTATAACTGGGTTTTTCAAAGGAACTTGAGGTGAATTTTTAAAATAAATATTTTACCATTTTCATTGTTAATTTAACAGTAGTTTTTACAGTTTAATGTTTTTCTCGCTCATTTTAGGTAAAAGTTGCAATTATTATTCAATCAACTGATGTAAGGCTTATTTTATTCCTGAAAAGATTCTCCGCAAATCTCATCGATATGTTTTTAGATAAAAAATTTTATTTAGGGATTATAAAATCTTCATTTTTGTAGACAATAAGTTTTTATAAATAATTAAAAAAAAAAAGAATTGCCATTGAGATTTGCAGAAAATCCTTTAAGGAATAAAATAAGCGATACAGCCTTAGAATTAAATAAGAACTGCAACTTTTACCTACAGAGAAAAAAGAAAACATTAAACTCTAAATTGTTATTGTCAAAGAAAGAAAACCCGAAATATTTTTATCGAAAGATCACCTCAAGTTCTTTTCCAAAATTATTTATAATTAACATTAGCATATTTTCCTCCATTTTATAAATCATTTTAACAAAGTTCATTTTTTGAACTTGAAATAACATATGATATTATTAAACAAGGAAGCACATTGTGTTCATTAAAACACATAATTTGTTTATTAAAGTATTTGGAAATCCAAAATAAATTTAAATTAATAAATAAAATAAATATTATGTCATATGTATTATATAATATAATAAAAAACGTTATAAAATTTAGACTATTTTCTTTTCGGATATTTAAAATTTACACAAATAATTATATTTTTAATTTGATTGCGCAAGAATAATGATTTTTTGTGGTTAGTGGAAATGCATTGGGATTGACGCCTAAAAGAAGTGAATTTCACGATTTTCGCTAATTATTTTTTATTCAGGAAGGCAATAAAAAATCTTAAAGATTATTATCTTTTACCCAGAACTATTAGAAAATTATTTTTATTTGAAAAACATTTTTTTAACACTTTCGCCGTGCAATATTTGAATACTTGGCGAACTGCATAGCTGGCGCCGCCACACGGCCACCGTCAACTCTCATGACAAATATTTTCCACAGCCCTCCAGAAAAGTTGTATGGGGTTGCAAACGAGAATTTTGCTTAAAAAAAGCTTGTGCAAATCATCTGTTGAATCAAATCGAAGAAGCATTAGGAAGAAAATTAGGCCATCTCATTTTATTTTCTTCCATCTTATCACAGATAACACGAATAAAACAGAAGTATAACAGGAACAAAAACACATACAAATTCACTTTTTTTAGGTTAGTGTGATCACGAACGTGGAGTGAAGCTCGTTTGAATTTGGCGCGCACGGCCACATTGCTTTGGTTTTCACTCGAGCGACAAGTAGCCAATCACGCGAATTGTTAAAAGTAAAACAGGAGTTATTTCGAAACGACTATCTGGTTAGATAACCGGGACCTCCAAAAACGTGGTGGAACGCGCGACAGGATAATCGACACTTAACTATAGCATTACTTTTAACCCACTGTCAGTTAACCAATGATTTAACTGAGGTTGGTGGAACCGGCCCTTAGTCCTCTATTTCAGCGAAGTAAAGATAAGGTACGGATGAGAGATGATCACATCCTTAATTTTGTCGGTTGTGACGGGGTGCTCACTACACCCCTAGCTCGTGAGTTTGCAGATAACTCCATTATTAATCCATCATACCTAAAAGATCCAGAGGCACAATTGGATTATATTACATTCTATTCTAACGCTGAACGCTTGGTTTATAACTTATATATAAAAGAAAAATTCGACTCAAAAGTTTTTGCAAAGAACATAGAGAACGCGGTGAATACATTAAGAGAAGCCCTTGAATCGACAAAACATAAAAGCTTTAGTATATCTCGTAAGGAAAATATATTTGATAAAATACCATGCGCCGTGATAGAAGAAATGTTTAGAACTCATTTTGATACGGGTTGTTAGCAGATAACCGTATGTACAGGTGAAATAGAAACTCCGGAGGTAGAAAAGCGTCCTGGCATTATCCGGGAATGTCACGATTCAACTGTCGGCGGACATAAGCGTCAAACAAAAACATTAGAAAGAATCCGAGAACGTTTTTATTGGAATGGCATGAGAGATGATGTCAAAAATTATGTAAAAACACGCGACATTTGACAGAAAAGAAAGTTGATTAGAATTAAAACTAGAATGCCGACGCGACTAACAGATACTCCAATTAGAAGGTTTGTAAAGGTACAAATTGACATAGTAGCCGAGTGGGCACCGGAACATCATAAAAACGTCCTTAGGACGTCTTTAAATGTCCTGAGACATTCTTGGACATTGATGTCTAAGTCCTAGGGTCGTTATAAAGAGAACGCTAAAAAGTGAAAGACCTTAAGATAAATTGTTCGTGTTTCTGAGCACTAATGAAAACCATACATAGAAATTTTCAAAAATTGTTATGCTAAAAAAAAGTTGTTATGAAAACTTTGTAAGGTTCCCCGAAAGAAACATTTATTTACTCTTGAGTTTTTATCGTATCATGCGTTGTTTTGCTTAAAGTGGTAATTTTCGTTTGTTTGTTAGGATTTGAAAATGCTATAACTCTGACAATTTTTATTTTATTGAAAAGTCATATGAATAAATTGTTTGTGTTTCAAAGTACTATGGACAACCATAAATAGCATTTCAAAATCTGGAAAAAACATAGTTTCGAAAATTTTGAAAATGTGCTCAGTCATTGAGTTTTTATACAAAATGGCTGGTTAACGAACTCGTTCTTTCTTTTTGGGCCCTGAAAAAGTGTGCTGAAGCACACAATACTACAGACTACAGACAGAGAAACAGATAGACACCTTCATAAAAATAGTTTTTTCCGACTCAGGGAGTCTCGAAACGTGGAGATTTGAATGAAAACCGACCATGTCAAATTTTACACAAAACCAATACAATAATCATGTCACCCCCATTTAAAGTTCGTTTAAACACAACGTGATCCTTTATAACATTCTGTGGACATCTGTAGGTTGTCCTTCGGACATCCTTGATAACATCCTGAGGACGTCCGTAGGTTGTCCTCAGGACGTCCTTGAGAACATCCTAAGGACATTTGACAAAAACAGTAATGGCGAGAACGCAGTGATGGCGATTGGACGGCCTGGCACAGAGCTGCCAGATTCGGCCTGAAATTTACCCCCACCATACCTACCGTTTGCGAGCCGCAAAACAGATGACCACAAAGTTTAGAGCGTTCATATGAACGACGAAAAAAAAAATTTTTTACGACTTTTTTTTTATTGAAATAGTTTTTGGCAATCTAAAAACGCATTTTATGCAAAAATATTGCCAAATTTTTCATTTAGGGGGTGACTAGCAATCCCTGACGTGATTTATGTAGATGCGACAGAAAAGTCGACTACAAAGTCGATAAAGCTAATATATATTTAAGAGAGTAATAAGTCTAACCGTTCGGAATCAAAACCAGACGAAATTTTTTGGTCTTGAAAAAACCTCGCTCCAGCCCCTACGAACCACCCCTACGATAAAGGATATTTGAAATTAGTAAAATCGACAAAAACTGGCAAAGGGTAATAAAAAGTTGGGTGTTTAACGTTCTGAAAAATTACCCCTTTTGTTTCTCCGACTAATGCTGGTGGTAAGAAACCTCACTCGAAACCCGAAAACTCACCCCTAATTTATAAGTTCACAAAATTCTGGTAAATGTCCAACTTAGTTCGAAATTAATACATATACGATCATTTTTTTGCTTAAAAAAATAATAAAAAGCATCCCCCTAATCATGGTAGTGGCAGTATATGTCCATAGGATACCAAAAAACCACCCCTAATGCAATCAAATTTTTGAAAATTCGGAAAATCGACAAAAACAGGCAAAGGGTAATAAAAAGTTGGATGTTTAACGTCCTGAACCAGCAGAGCAATCCATATATTCGGGTATAAATCTTGTAAACTGTGCCGCTTTATAAAGACCAATACCATGAGAGGATTATTTTGACCTTCAATCTTACCAGAAAGAAAAGCTTTCATGCTTATTAATTCGTCGCAAAGCAGAATACCGTCAATTTCAGATTT
>NC_046661.1:26495571-26497339 GCF_010883055.1 Belonocnema kinseyi
GCCCCCCCCCCGCCCCCAAAGGCCGGTACTGCTCTCTGCTTGTTATTTATGATCGTATTTTTATTTCAATTTCGGAAAGGACATTTTAAAGCATTTAAAACTTTTAAACGAGGCACCTGGACCTTTCAATATATCTACCTGAGTGCCTGCGGAGAATTTCTCAGAGCATCTCAGAGCTTTGAGAATCTTTAGCATATACTCTGAGATTTATATCGGTAGGACAGTCCACAAAAGTACTTCATTTAAGAAATTTCATTCTTTTAATTTAGCAGAATTTCCTAATTCAAATCGTAATGTATCCTATATATTATAGTTTTTCAGGTAATCCTAGTAAGGACTCATCATTGTCCTAAAAAAGACCGTTTTACCGACTTTAGGGTCTTGCATGGACATAGGAAACACGGGATTAGGCATGCCATCCTAACTTGTCGAGTGGGGTTGACTCTACGAGAGGGGGAATTCAACGAGTGGGGAGAGCCGCCATCTTACGATGTGCCATTTGATTATGCGCACGAGCATTTTTGCCGACAAACTGTGCATGAAAATATAAACATGTGGGCGCTGCCATGTTTGTCGCGGGACATCAAAAGGTGGCGGACCTCCCCCCTCATTGCATCACACCCGAAATGGCATGCCTAGTCCCTTGTTTCCTATGTCCATGGTTTGGCACGATGAGGCACCTTATAGAGCTTCGCCTAGTGGCCGCCAGACTTCGC
The DNA here is from genome assembly GCF_010883055.1 of Belonocnema kinseyi. Taxonomy (NCBI): domain Eukaryota; kingdom Metazoa; phylum Arthropoda; class Insecta; order Hymenoptera; family Cynipidae; genus Belonocnema; species Belonocnema kinseyi. The sequence goes on from NC_046661.1 coordinate 26,496,288, forward strand.
GTTTTTGTGCCCATCGGGAATACCGACTGCCGTCGATAAAATTGACAGCTGCTCCCTGTTTCACAAGTGCAGGTTCATATTTAGTGGAAATTTTTTCACAACTTTGTTGCTAAATGGAGTACATGAACGTAATTTACTGTCGGCTCTTGTCTTTTCCGAAGTTTTCCTGTCGTTGCAAACAATTTTTAGTAAAATTCCTACATAAATGAAGTACATAAACGTACTTTATGGTCTTCTGGTACTTTTTCCAAAGTTTTAGTCTAATATTTTATATACAAAATAGTTCTTAGATTAAAAAAGAAAATTCATTGAATGGATAAAATGAGGTCGGTATTATAAGTATTTCGCTGTGCCACATGCCCTTAAACGTCTTAAAAAATGCAACAAAGAAATCTATGCAAATGTGAGAATTTAAATAATTTTAACTCTCGAGAGGCAGAGTTGAATTGATGCGAATCAAAATTTCAGAATTTACATTCCGCATGAAGGAATTAAGGCAACTTATTATACATATTTTGTGAACTTATTAGAAGGAATTAAATAAAATAAAAATATGACCACTTTTGAGGAATGAAAAATATCGCTGTGAGGTGCGTTACCGGTACAATTAAAAGGAATAAATATTAATTTATTTTTTATACATGAAATAACATAACCTCAAAATATACGAATATCAAGAGGCGCGTGATCTATTCAAATCATGAGAATCGTCCGCATCGAAATCTGGAAATATTAAAATCCCAATCTCCTGAATTTATTTCAAAGCAGTTAGCAGATAGATATATAAATAGAATCGCCGAAGCGCTCCGACCGGCAATCGTGTATCTTCGAGTTTTCAAATTCAGAAGAGGAGAAATGGGTTGCGCGCGCAACTCAGTCATTTACAGCGTCTCCTACTATATTCACACGGACATAGCCCTGTCATAGTATTGGATATATATATATATATATATATATATACGTATATTAATAATGATAATATTATAATTATGTTATATTATAATAGTCTATTTTTTTATTTGAAGGTTCATCTCTTTCGTTGAAAATACATT
>NC_046661.1:26497439-26504123 GCF_010883055.1 Belonocnema kinseyi
CAAAATATACGAATATCAAGAGGCGCGCGATCTATTCAAATCATGAGAATCGTCCGCATCGAAATCTGGAAATATTAAAATCCCAATCTCCTGAATTTATTTTAAAGTAGTTAGCAGATAGATATATAAATAGAATCGCCGAAGTGCTCCGACCGGCAATCGTGCATCTTCGAGTTTTCAAATTCAGAAGAGGAGAAATGGGTTGCGCGCGCAACTCAGTCATTTACAGCGTCTCCTACTATATTCACACGTACACAGCCCTGTCATAGTATTGGACCGCATCTCGTTTCAGATCTGGGATCACTGGATATCCCTGCAACAAAAAAAATCATTAAAAATCGATTGACTGCAATTTAAAAATGAAGTCGCCAATCGACAATTTTGGTGAAACGCAATTCGAGTGAAATATGGTAAATTGCATTTAATATCCAATTGATAAATCGCAATTATAAAATTTATTAGTGAATTGAATTGAATGTCTGTAACTGCAGTGAATTGTAAACATGCAATAAAACTAGCGTGCAGTCTACTACACTGAATTGTTTCGCAAGGTAATGAGCCGTCTTTTGGATTTAATTGACTTTCAATTTAGAGTGAATTTTGTCAATATTTTTGTATTATCCAATAGTGGTTAATATAAAAATGGAGATAAGTCATGCAATGCATTTAATTGCACTGAATCGCATGTAAATTTAGAGACCGAAATTGCTTTCAATTGGAGTTTTGTAACAAAACGTTCATTCATTGGATAATAATATAACAAAATATTATTAAATAATTATTGTGCTCAATTGATAAAACGGAATAAAAGTTGTTATTTAATATTTACCTTAGCACCATAGTTTAATAAACATTGACTGTTTTATGAGAATAAAATGTGACTTCGGACATATAAATGAATAATATAATACAAATAATATTTATCGAATTTTGTTGACTTAAAGTAATTATTAGAACTAATTTTTAATATTTAAAGTAAAATAATTAAATTGGAAAATAGTAGAAAAATCCGCTTTTTGTTAAAATTTAAAATTCGTGAATGATGTGAATTTAATAGTATAATGAATAAAAAAGGTGTAATTTTTACTAAATTAAAATTAACAGAAACGTTTTTCAATAGAAAAATTTAGTCTAAATTGACAAAATGAAATGTATCAAATTTTTAATAATTTTTTAACTTCGAAGATTTAATAACTACATTAAAAACAGTGATATGGGTGAAGATGTTGTTTTTTCAGAATAAGAATTAATTATGTAAATTATTGTGGTTGATACCAGAGGGAAAACTTTGAAGCAGGTACAAGTCATATAGACAACAATAATACTCTATCAAATAAGCACATTTTTCATTTTGATTCATGTTCATTTCAGAATATAAAATTTGAAATAAAACAGTAGGGATAATACATTTGAACCCTGTACAATAAATAATTCTAAACTGTGAACATTTACGATTCAATTCACATGAAACAATGTTTAAAATCGTAGAAATTTGAAAATTTCTGATAAGAAAAATTTAGAATAACGAGAATGATAAATTCAACTATTACTTAAACCTAAGAAATAATTATTTTATGTTGTTGAGCATTTAAAATGACCCAAGTTTAGGTTAAACTGATCTTTAAATTTAAAGATTTAAAATTTAAAAACTTTCAATTTTCTGTAGGTATTATAAACCAGGAATTTTTTTATTAAAGCATTAGAACATATGATTCCAGAAAAAAATTCAAGATTTAGTTATTAAACTTGAACAAGTGTTAAAGTTTAAATTTGGAGTTTCGTAAAATGAAGAATTTCAAATCTCGTCCTGTTCGAAATAGGAAAATATGAAGTGTGAAAATGTTGAAAAATAATCAAAAATGTTTATTATACAATTAAGCAAACATTTGTTTCTTGACCTTACATGTTATATTACTTAATATTTCAATTTAACCTTTAAATTGATTGGAAAAAACATTTTCGTGTTTATTTCATTTTAAGATGCCTTAAACGTGTTTGGATATTTACATGTATACACATTTTGTGTTCCAAAGTCAAGAACCATAACTTTGTCCAATACTTCGGTAATAGGTATAAAAACTTTATCTTTCGCACATTTAATCATGAAAATGTGTGGCAGAGCAATAGGTCACTCATTCCCGACCATCAAGTTCTCCATTTGTATTTTTGTGACGAGTAGATAACACTTCTCCTCAACTGTTTTAATGATGTCAACAATTTGAAGGATGCTTCCAGTTTTAAGTTCGACTACAGTATCATTAAATCGTTTCGTACGATTATAATTTACGCTGTTAAGAACCTGATGGTTGTATATACATTTATTATATATTTTTGCATCAGGAAAAATGTCGTAATTGGAATTTTTACCCTTACCGAAGAAGACCACATCTTCAGTGACATACGCAGAAGCAGTTTTTTTACTAGTGGAGAATAATGGTTCTATATATTTAATTGTAATAAGTGTAAGGGAAGTGTTGGCTATATTGCATTTATAATGCTGCAATTTAAGTGAATTTTTAGACATTTGTTGGTCAATGCCTTTCGTACCATTTGCCAATTGCTTTAACGAAAATATGAAACCTTCGTAGGGAAATGCAGAATTTTCCCATAATGGCCCTGAATACCGAACAGACTGTACAAGATGTTGAGTCAAATGTATATTAAATCGCATTAATGGTTTTTTTTTAGTTTTATTTTTTTTTTAGTTTTTTAGTTTTTTTTTAGTAGAATAAAGATGCTTCTTACAAAAAGCGCATACATTCGCAATACTTCGGATTGAATCAAGTCCATGCAAATAGGAATACTAGAAAATAATAGCCAACCCTTCCAGTGAGTCGCTTTCCATGCTCCCCGCTCTGAACACTTGTAAGGTAGCTTGTAGATTTCATGAGTTGGCTGAATTGCCATTCATCGCTCGTCGATTATTTTTCTAACTAAAAGTGGTAATAGTTTTAAGTGTTCTCATAACTCGAATATTCTTTTGGCAGAACCTATAACAACATTGTGTAAGTATTTAATGAGAAACCCCCAAATCATGTCAAAAGTTGAAATACTGCTCAGAACACATGGACCTTTTACACCGTGTGATTTTTCAAGTGAGCCAGTCATAAGTATTTTTATTGCGTCTCCAAAGTTAGCTTCGTGAGACCTTAAGACAGGCTTCTTAATGTACGGAAGTTTTACAGCACCACCAGCATGCTTTCCACGAAGACGACAGTAGGAAAATCCGTAAAACGCATTATATTTCACTCTATTTTCAATTATTGGGCGAGCGGCTGAATCTACCGGACAGCATAAAGGTGCAAATCTTAGTTTTATTTTTTCGCCATTCTCGATAATCTCGCCACCGTCCATACTTAATTCATTGCATTCCTCAACAAAGCTTTCTAAAAATAAATTTAGAAGTGCATACGATGGTTCTTCCTTTACAACCATAACACCTGCTAGTAAAATAGTTTTGAATATTATTTCCGGTGGCAAATCATTTAAAGTTACTGAATGTGGCCAGAATCCAGTTTTGGCATTATTAGTGGGTGCTCCGTCCAAGGTCATATTAAAAGACAAAATCTCCGGATCATAACGCATTAGATTTTTGTGTAACTTACCATCCTGAATGTCAGAGATATATTCTGAATCGTGAACAACCTGTCTTAATCTTAGGGCTTCTGATAAATGCTTTCGAACATCGAGTCTTTCAAGTAATGTTTCAAGTTGGTGCTTCAGACTTGACCTTACAAATAAATTGGAAGACGTAAAGCTTATGTCGAACATCTCCTTACACTTCCGACATAATACTGAGCAGTTCTTAAACTTTTTTTTTTGTTGAAGAATACAATAGAACGTGACAAGCTGTGCAATAAAAGTGATAAATAATCTTATCATCCGGTGGATCAAATTCGATATTAATTTTATAATTGCTTATATTCAAATTAGCAAATTCCGGTCCTGCCAACATCTTTCAAAAATCAAAGAAATATAATCTTTCTGTCTGTGTCTGATGGAATCTCAAACCAAAAGCTACAGCCGCACTAACAACTTGGCCGACGGTTAGCCCGGATTTCTCAAATATTACTCGATTATTATTGCTTAATTTATGACGTAAAGGTTGCGAACCAACAGCAAAAAATCCTGCGTAATCGGCTGAAGACTTTTGTCCTACTTCGTTTCATTCAGCCAAGTTTTCCTGACATTCACTTTGCATCTTAGATGCAACGTGTTCGAAATTCGTGTCTTCAACAATTTCATCTTCACTGCTGGTCTGATTTTCGTCCACTGAAGTCTCACATACTGTATTAGTTGTATTAGTCCCAGTACTGAATTCTTCAACCGCTGAAATGTTAAAAATGCAAAATTGACGAACTGGATTTAAAGGTATAGAATTAAAAATTACTTTATTTCAGGAAACAATACTACTTTGAGCAATTAGATTTTTAAGACTGACTGCTAAAAAATGTAATTGAAAAATAAAATTCCATTATTCTAAAATAGTCTGGTTTTCAAAGTTTCCGTTGGAGCCAGTTTAATTTTTCATTCAAGTTTTCAATTTACAATTATATAACTGTAAATTATTAAGTGAGTTATGTGTGAGCTACGTGTGGATTGTGAGGAATTTACATTTTAAACGAGATAGTTTTTAATGTTATTGTACCATTAATCAAAATTCCAAAGTATCAGATTTTAACAATATTCTAATTTGAATATTCAAGTTTAAAAAACCTTCAACTCTTAAGTTGGACACTTAGACTTGATTTGAATTGGAATTAGATGTTTTAAAATATGTAATGTATGAACAGAATGTCTACCCGACGGATGATTTCGAATTCAAATTTGGATTTCAAACGAGTCTTAAAGATTTAATGATACTTCTAAGCATTTTAAAAGATTTCTAATTTGAAAAATAGAATTTTGTAAAAGTATTATAATTCTCAATTTGAATAGGAATTTGTTTTTTAATATCCAATTCTTAATCATAGTTAAAATTCTTTTGAAAAATTCCCGTTCTATTCCAAAAATTCTCTGTTTTAGGTAAGATTATAATTGTTTACCTGAATACCCTCCCCTAAAGTAAAAATTAAAATTTTGAACGAAATTTTCTGTTCTATTGTGAACCTAAAAGAAACATTATGATTCTTTAAGGAAACTCCCATTTCCATCTGTGATTATAAATCTCTTAAAAAATGCAATGTTTTAAATTTGAATTTAAGTAATAAAATGTATAAAATCACTTTTAATTCGCATGTTATTACATTTGAGGAAGAAATTTTGATCGCTGATAAAAATTCCCTGTCAGTTCTCGGTTTTTCCCCAGTTAAAGAAATTCTCAGTTTTCCTTATTTCTCATTCAGGTAAACATCCTGAGACAGTAGCAAATTTACCTGATACTGTGCAATTTTATTAAAGTAGGCTTTAACATTTTTTTCGATATTTTCATAGGCAAACAAATTTGTATAATATGTATTTGGATGTCTTATAGATGTATAGGTATCTCTCCTAAGAATTATGTCACAATTTTATAATTGTAGCAGAGGGTTTAACTATTATTAATTTTTTCTTACATTTGCATGGGAAAATTCCAAGAGTTTGAAAGAAAACGAAGAGCTTAGAAAAATCAATTTAATAAATCAATAAAAAATCAAGGAATTCGAACATTTTCAGGAGCAGGTGAATACCTGAATACAGTAGTGGGTAACCCCTCGTTTTAACCATAAAAACATGCAACCTACGTTATTGAGATCATAGTAAAATTTGTTTGAACCACTGAAATATTTCTTAACCCAAATAAAACTTTCTTTGACTCTAAAGAAATATTTTTGGCGTTTTAAGAAACATTCGTCCAATTTAAATTTAAAAACTTAAAAATTTTAAGTTCAGCATCTTTAGATTATTCCATTACTACTAACGCTAAACAATTTAATATGAATTCGACACGTTTTTACATTTAAAATAAAGTATTCGAGGTACCAATTTCAAATGGTCCTTATTGAGTTCTCATTCTAATATATCCATTTATTTTACCTTTGAAGCATTATTAGAAATGAAAAATTTCAAATATAAACTATTAGCAGTATGATCTTCAGAAATCTTAAGAAATAAACATGTGACAATTTAAAAACATTCCACGCTTAAAACTTTATAATTAAAATCTTTCAAAATTGAGTTGGAACATCAGATCATTTTTGGTCATAACAATCGAAGCTCTGATTTAGAACATAGAATATTTTGTAAACACTTATAACTCCGAATTTAAATCGAATTTTTTCAGATTCTCTTTTTCTGCATTAAAATTGAAACTATTTTCCAATATTCTCGTTCAATCTAAAAAATTCTCTGCTACAAGGTAAATAATTAATTATTGTAATTCTTTATAGAAACTCTCTGTCCCAAGTCACCTGTTAAATTTATTTGACAAAATGTCCTGTTTGAAGTCAAAATAATATAATTATATATACAACATTTTATATTTTAATTCAGAAATATGATAACACCCTATTTCCAAATTTTGTAAAAGTTGTTTTTAAAAATACCTTTTTTCAAGAATTAGAATTTAAATTATTTTGTCAAACTCCCTATTCCATGTCATTAATTACCTATTCGAAGCAAAATTTTTAATTTTTTACAAAATTTCCTAACCCAAAGTCAAAATTATAATTCTTAACGTGCTTTTTTTATATTTAATTTGTTCTT
>NC_046661.1:26504133-26505457 GCF_010883055.1 Belonocnema kinseyi
CCCCCCCCCCCCCACACACACTCTAAATAATAATCTTTTTGGGAAAGATTTATTTAGATTTATTTATTATTTATATAAAAGATTATTATAATTTAGAAACATAATAACTCCCTTTTTCTAGGAAGAAGAAATTTTTTAATTTGGACGAATTCTTAATCGAAACAGGGTTTATTTTAAATCCTTTCTTCTAAATCAGAATTTAAAAATGTTCAAAAATCTCCGTCCTATGTCAGAAATGCTCTGCTTCAAGTCAAATAAGAAATATTTAAGACATTTCCTGGTCTAAAGTATAAGTTAGAACTCTAAACGGAAATCCCCTGTCCACAAGTGAAAATTATAATTCTTTGCAGAAATTTCTTGTTCCAAGTCGCAATTACATTTAATTTAAAAAAGCCTGCTTAAAATTAGAATTATATTTATTTAAAACGTTTCCTATTATAATTCAAAAATATAGTAACTCCCTTTGCACAATATTTGGAACTGGGAACTTTCTAATTCTGGCACAATTTCCTTTACAAAAAAGAAATTTTTGAATTCAAACAATTTCTGATGTGTGAAATAGATGATTGAAAATCGATCGATTTCTTATTTGTAAAAGGGTGGCTTCTGTAAGTTCCTTTTTTTAATAATTGTAATTTAATTGATAAAAATTCTTATTCCATATAAAAAATTACCTGTTCCAAGATGAAGTTATATTTCTTTACGGATTTATAAAATTATAAAAATATAAAAATAAATAAAAAATTATAATTCTTTAGGGGCATTCTTTGTATATTTGATTTATTAATTCCCCCTCCCAACTCTAAATTATTATTTTTTTATTTTTGAAACATTACCTATAAAAATTCACCAATAAAGTCATTAAAAAAATTCCCTATTCCGAGCCAGAATATTATATATTTGGAACATTTTCTATTAAAATTCAGAAATAAAAGAACTCCCTCTTCTAAGTCGGATTATAATTCTTTACGGAAAATCCCTATCATAAAGTAAGAACTAACTCCTGTTCTGAAGTGAACCTGAAATGAAAATTATATACTTGTAATAATTGACCTTCTTCAATATTATTTAACTCCAGCTGCAGTATCGAGGCAGTGACCTTTTTTCCATTTTCGACGTGTATTGTAACATCCAACATCTTCGTTAAAAGCTGGATCTAATTGTCTTTTATACAATCGATTTTCCTTACTCATCTGCATAATTTTTGTTATATACGCATTAATATCTGGTTTATTCATGAACAGCTCCCATTTTTCTTCTCTGTTCGCATTCCAATTTTAAGGTCATAATAAAAAATTTTAAATGATGATTCACTTACCTTCGT
>NC_046661.1:26505557-26512978 GCF_010883055.1 Belonocnema kinseyi
CGTACTCTAAGAGGTCGCCCGGTATCCCAGAGTCACTGTTCTAGACACCTCATCCAGGTGCCATTCAGCTTTCAGCACGGTTTTCACACCTCCGCTTGGGGGTTAATTCCTTAGGGACCACCTCTGGACAATTGTCCGCGACTGCCTATTTATTTTTTTAACCATATTCAGCAGAAATCCTTGGTACAGAGACCCTCTATCCGCAACCCGAGGACGCTTTCGGTGGCTTTGTCATAGGGCTTCGGTTCATAGGGTTCATAGGGTTCGGTTTTTATTCTTCTAGAATCAAACCGAAGGCCCTATGACAAAGCCATCGAACGCGTCCTCGGGTTGCGGATAGAGGGTCCTTGTACCAAGGGTTTCTGCTGAATATGGTTACAAAAATAAATAGGCAGTCAAGGACAATTGTCTAGGGGTGGTCCCGAAGGAATTAACCCCCAAGCGGAGGTGTGAAAACCGTGCCGAAAGCTGAGTTCACCTGGGTGAGGTGTCTAGAACGGTGACTCTGGGATACCGGGCGACCTCTCAGAGTACGAGCCTTATCCTTGCATGCGGGGCTCTACAAGGAAGGACGAACCCCTTTCCCTAGCTTCTCGTGGGAACAACAATGACAACACCAAACATAGTTATAGTAAGTGCGGTTCAAAACAACAGAACGCGCAGGGCTCGCGACAATGGGTCGACCAACAATGCCGACCAATCTAGAGCTGGGGGAGCCAATGAAAATGGATTCAATGCGATGGATCGGCGGGATCTCGCGACCTATGGGTGGACGGAGCGACTGAATCACAACTTGCTAGAGTGCTACGATGCGAGTGTGGCCCCTGAACGGGGTTACATGGCACGGCTGCATGCTCTGTGGTGCGAGAAACACCCGGAGCTATCGCACTTTTCGCAGCAACGTCTGCGAAACCATATTGAACTACTCCGTAAAAGGGGCTATGTAAGCGGAACGCCTACTCTACCACAGCCAGAACAAGCCGGCAACAGAGAAAGAGAGGCGACACTAAGACCAACCGCGGGCAGGCATTCAATAGATGAAGAGCGATGATTTACGACCAGGGGAAACATCAACACCAAGGTTTCTCTCAAGCCTAAAGATCTTGCTGAAATGGATGACGAGCTTCGTGGACATTTCTCTGGAGAATCCGACCTCTGGGCTATCAATTATTGTGTGTATAATGCAGCGAGAGCTTTGGCAGATGCGAACCGTAAAACAAAACCAACGGTTGATCATAAGACCAAAAGACGACTGCATCCACTTGCCATAAAGATAGGCTGGGCAAGACAGTACGCGTCCCGCATTCAGTGTGTGATTGACTACATCACATCTGGCAGGAATTTTACCGCCAAGGTTCGAAAATTCGCGCGCGAACTCCGGACCCATTATCACACACTTATCAAGTCAAAGCTGCTGACCATCAGGCAGCATATTGTTGAGAGAATACGGATACTATCTGACGCTAAGAGAAGTCTGGAGCGGAGGGAGAGGTGGGTCAGAGAAAATCAACAGTTTCTCTCTGACCCATCTCGACTCTTCCAAGACCCTCCAGTTACTGTCGAACTATTCTGCACCGGGACCAGATTGTATCAAAACCTTCTGGTGGAAGAAGTTTTCTTCAACCCGTCAGCATTTGGACCGTATTTTCACCTCATATTTGAAGTCGGAAGAGCCGATTCCAGAGTGGTTGGTGGAAGGGCGCACAATACTCCTGCCGAAAATAGCCAACTTAGCTGACCCGAAGAATTACAGGCTAATAACTTGTCTGAACACACTTTATAAGATATTCATAGCTATCCTAAATGATAGGATTTTTCGGGCAAATTGAACCTGTGTGGCAAGAAATGTATGAACAACAAGGCACAAAGAAAGGCGTAGCCGGATGTCGGGAGAACCTGCTCATCGATAGAAGTGTTTGCAAAGATGCAGCATTCTATCAGCGTGACCTATCGATGGCCTGGATTGATTATCGGAAAGCTTTCGATTCGACCTCCCATAGACTTATCATCTGTCTTTTGGAAATCTTAAAGGTTCATCCTCAAAGAGTTGGGTGCATAGAGAGATTGATGCCGCTTTGGAAAACCAGATTTACTATCTCATCTGGAAAAAATCGTGTGACAACTAACAAGGTCACCTTTCAGAGAGGAGTCTTTCAGGGCGACACTATGAGCCCACTCTTCTTTTGCCTTACATTATTGCCACTATCTCTAGCACTTCGTCATTCCGACGGGTACGTGTGCGGCAAACCTGCAGATCGAAAGTACAAGGTCACTCATGTATTATACATGGACTATCTTAAGGTCTATGCTAAAAACAGAGAGCAACTGCATCTAGCTCTGGGAATTGTCGAACGATATACTAAGGAAATTGGAATGGAATTTGGGTTAGACAAATGCGCCAAGGTTTATTTGAAGCGAGTAAAACTTATTGCATCCCTGAAGATCCTGAGCTCGTTGATAGAAGCGCCATACGACACCTTTGCGCTGGAGAGACTTATACATACCTGGGCGTGCCACAGAGCCGCATTCAGGATGTGACGGTCTTCCGAACTGTCGGCGAGGAACAAAGTATCTGCAACGAACACGTTTGCCGTCCCGGTACTACTATATTCATTTGGATTAGTTCCATGGACGAAGAACGAGCTCAGATCCCTTGATATCGGGAGAAGAAAGGTTATGCACATGAACAAAAGCATGCATTTTAAGTCTTCCTTTCCGCGACTGTACATCTCACGACGTCAAGGGGGTCGCCGAATATTGAGTCTTGAATGTCTTCACAACAGGATCATTCTGGGTACAGCACATAGAGTTGCAAATGGAAGAGGCCCACTTCTTAAAATGGTCAGGAATCACGAAGAAGTGGGCAAAGCAGCGTTTCTGTACAAAGCAGCGGAGGAGGCTCCTGAAACACTTGGACTTGACTTCAGTATTAGGGGTGAGCAAAATGCATCAAATCTTATCTATTTCTAATACTCACTCCTGAAAGCCCGGATTAAGAAAGCACAAGAGAAAAACTTTCGTGAACAGCTCCTCGATAAGAGGATGCACGGTATCTTCCACAGAAATGTGAAGGATCAATCAATGTCTTGTGAGCTTACGTTTGCTTTCCCTAAATCGTCCGGATTGAAGTCTGATACGGAGGGTTTCATCTTTGCATGCCAAGACGGTGTAATTTCCACCTTAACATACCGTCGCCACATTTTGAGCCAAGACATTCCCGATGATAGCTGCAGGGCCTGCCATGCATACCCCGAGCATTTAGCTAACATACTATCTAGTTGTCAAATTCACGCGGGAACGACCTACATTCAAAGGCACAATGCGGCACTGAGAGTGCTTTATTACCATCTCTGTCACTCTTACGGCATTAACCTTAATATCGCTCCTCTAAATGCTCCTACGGAAAATTAAGTCAATTGTCGAGAATAGGAAGTGCCGCATATACTGAAACTTTATATTCTCGACAATTGTTTCTATTGCTCACTCGAGGCCTGACATGGTTCTTCTTGACTTCGAGAAGCGAACCATGTTCGTTGTCGAATTTTCGGCACCAGCTGAGAAAAACATCATAACCAAGGAGAATGAAAAGAAAGAGAGGTATCGAGACCTTATAAGGGAGTTGCAACGATTGTACCCGGAATATTCTGTTAAACTAATCGTCCTTATCATCAGCGCTCTTGGAGGTGCCAAGCTTTCACTTGTTAATGGCCTAAAAAGCATCCCTGCGTGTCAACAATATGCTAAAACACTTGCGGGAAAAATGCAGAAGGCGGTTGTCCTTGGGTCGCTCCATGTTCTTAGGGTGCACAAGGCTTTTGCTGGATTGTCGTATTAATTCCTTTCCCGATTGTAACCACCTATCTCACGGTCGTGAGACGTTGTTGTGGTTGAAATTTTACCGCGATTTCGCTGGGAGAGGGTGCGTGCAAATAGTAGGTTTGCAAAAAAACATTTATATTCCTATCAGTTGACAATCATAATCAATTTAAAAGTTAAATATAAATACACATTTATTGTTTAAATTAAATATATGTCATGTCATGTATACACGGTTACAAGTGAAATACTTAATTTGAAATTGATTGTAAAAGCAATGGTATTCGCAACACATTTTCGCACGGCCGTGAATTTTTCAAGAATAGACCAGCAGCTGGAAATCGAATAAAGCGAGTTGATATTACTATGGCGTCATACACGTGGTTACTTTGGAAGTGAATTTCAGGCAAAAAAAATATATATTTTTCATCGCTTTTTTCCAGTTTTGACGTATGTGTAGTGTTGAATGTTCCTTCAGATATAATATCGATGTAAGCCAGTGTCATTGTCTTGAAGAAACATAGCCTTTTAATTTTTGATGAATTTGTGATATAATGGTGCCAGAAAGAGGTGGATTTGGACAAAGTGGCACAGGGAGTGGAAAAGGAGGAACTGCTCGGGGCATGCAAGGTTGGAAACTCACAAGACCACCCGAAAAAGCATATGGAGAAGTCAAACTCCGCCAAGAAAAGGGTACTATGAAGGTTCCTTTGTCTAACATAGAAAATCTAGACTTGAATAAAGATTTCGCGAAAGGGAAGTATAAAATAAAAATAGATGAACAGCATCATGACGGCCAAGTCATTCGTGTTGCACGTATCCAAATATTAAAGTATTTGTATTAATTTTGTCCGCAAGTAAAGATAAATGAAATGATCAAAATTTTTTCATTATCGAAAAAAAGTGAAAATCGTAGTACGATTGACCAAATCCATTTCAAATGATGAATACTGTGCAATTTCAAGTAACAGAATAATTCGCCTCTTAAATATTTTATTCTTACTAAAACATAAGACGACACGTATTTTACCTTTTTGATCAAAAAGAACTTCCACGAAGTTATGAGTGTTTCAGATTTTAAAGTTATTTAACAAAATTTATCAATTTTTTCTTCAAGCTTTCATATCTCTGAACCATTTTTGCTCAATTTTTCTTGGCTGCAAGGAAGACATTATTTAACTTTTATGTTGGACAATCCATTTTTTAGCCACGAGAATGATTTCTTTTTTCTTGAAAAATGGAATTATTGCATTAATTTTATAAATAACGAAAGACTCGACAAAATTATTTAAAAACGTTGTTTATTTTAAAGTGTAATGTGAAAAATACCTCTTACTTTTGTTAAAAGTCTTGCCCTCCAAAAAAGTTCCCGAATGTCGTTCTTATTATAAGCACGCATTGAAAAAATACATTATGTAAAACAAAGAAAGTGTAGCTTATATTAAATTGGTGTTTATCTGTCCAGCTAAATTTAAAAGAAAAAATATGAAAAATAAATTTTTTGGAAAATTCCATTTTTTTATTAAGTCAAATCTTTATTTGTTTCTGAAAAAATGACACAATTCAATTTTTTGCAAAAAGAAATGTTCATTTTCACAAAAATGTTTTCGCCCACATAAAGTTCCTAAAATTTCTTCATTATGGAAGTAGCAATCCACCAAACAAAATTCAGAATAAAAATGTGGGTCAGGAAAGAAAACTAAAAAATATCCCTACCAGATTAAAGGTTATAAGGGTTTGAAGAAAAAATGTTTGTTTTTTGACATCTCTAAAATTTTAAAAACTTAAACGGGCGGCGTTGGTATCAGGATTCCACATCAAAATTGAATGGTCTATTCTTGGTTTAAATCAAATCTTTATTGAGAGTGAAAAATTGGATAATTTCAATAGTTTTTGGCAAAAACATTTTTTTAATCTTAACCCGAGCATTTAAAAAAAACTGATTATCAATGGTTTTGGTCTAAAAAGTTTTTTTAATGCTCGGTCTAGATAAGGAAAAGTTGTATACACTTTAATTTTATGAAGAGGCCCAATATTTTGTGGAGATTACGATATCTGTGGCTACAATGTTTTAATGTGGATATCTATAGGATTCTTCCCGAGAAACACGAATCTAAAAGTTTGAAATGGATATCTCGAACTTTTTTCGAGATATCGACTTATTCATGTTAAAATTATTTACTTTTGTTTTTGATCAACATAATTTCTCAATATTGATTTCGATGGTATTTATCTTATCTTATCATTATCGATGCTATCTATAGGATTCTTGATGAGAAACACAAATCTAAAACTTTGAAATCGATAACTCGAATAGTTTTCGAGATATCGACTCTTTTATTTTTAAATTATTTGCTTTTGTTTTTGATTAACATAATTTCTGAATATCGATTTGCAAGTCTCACCCCTATCCTTTTCCAATCTCCAGTTAGAGGAGGCAAGGCACCGCTGTGACTGGTCACATAAATAATGTCCCAATGGGCACAAAGTTTGCCGACATCGTTACGACATCTTTACGAAAATTTTACGACATCCTATGTCCATTTCGTTAAGGTGTCTTTACGATGTCGTAAATAAGTCGTACGATCTGACAATGTCTTTACGATATCGGAAAGACACCGAAACGACATGGACATTGGATGTCGTAAAGTTGTCGTAAGGATGTCGTAACGATGTCGTAAAGACATTGCCAAATTTTGTGCCCACTGGGGCAAGGTCGCACCCCTACCCCCTTTTCAGCGCCTCGTGGGGGGAGGCACCCCTGTGACTAGTTACAGAAATAATGTAAGGTTGTACCCCTAAACCTTATCCATCTCCTTGTGGGGCGAGAAGGAACTGTTATGACTGGTCACAGAAATAATGTAAGTTCGCATCCCAACCCCTATTCCAACGCCTTGTCGGGGTGGGAAGACAGCCTTGTGACTCGTCACAAAAATGACGTAAGGTCACACCTCTAACCCCTTTTCTTACGCTTCGTGGGAAAGTAAGTTATTTATTTAATATAAATAAAAGATTCTCTTGAGACCTGTTGACGAGATATCGACTTACAAGTTTTTCTCGTGAAAAAATCCCATATCACAATGAACTTTAAGAAATTATGTATGTACATTTGAAAAAAGGTTAAAAATATCGATATCTCTAAAAATATTCGAGACATCGATTTAAAACATTCAGATTCGTGTTTTTCGCCAATAATCCTGCAGGAAATCGCTTCAAAACTTTGTTGATGCGGATACCGTAATATTGCAAATATTAAAAAAAAAGATACAATCACCATTCACCACTACGAAAAACACATATTATTCATGAAATTTGTTTTAGTGCAGAAAATAATGAAATATGTTGCATTTAAATTCTTTTTATTGTTTTATTCAAAACTGAGATAGTTTTTATGCATGTATATAGAATCAAAGAAAGATTTGGATACATCGCTCATTGCAAAGAGACTACGGATTAGACTTTTTGACCAATTAATAACTGCACGGAAAAAAAATTCTTGAGGAGAACGAGTTAATCGAGAATATATTAAACTCAAAGAAAGTGTACACTTGGATTAGGTAAAACGTTTAGTTAGAAGAGTTACACATTTAGTTACTTTATGTAAA
>NC_046661.1:26513078-26532102 GCF_010883055.1 Belonocnema kinseyi
ATAAACTTCATTTAATATTAACATTCGCGCACATTTTAAGTGGTAAAAAGCGTTTAATTGACCAAATTAAATCTCAACTGTCACTGCTCCCGATTAGACCGTAGGCATTTTATTTCGCTGCTCCCATAATGCACTGGTGCTCTTCCGATAATTGCTTCAGACACCTATTCTTAATATCCCTATTATAGCTATACTTATCAGGGGTTTGACTATACGATATCTATGGTATATGGAAAATGGTCAAGGATATTCATTTTCGCTGATCCAGGGATCTTTCTAAATTCCTTCGTTCGTTTTCAGCTAAATGTTTGGCTATAATAAGGAATAATATCCCTGTCACAGCTAAATTTTTTTACCGTGTGCTACGTTAGCAGAGAGCGGAGAGGAGATTGAAAATTCACCTAAGGTAACTTCGTCAAATCCATTCTATGATAATTACCGATATTTCTTTTGCATGTGTTTTTATATACTATTATTGCCCAAATACCTATTGTGTTTAAAACTGTGGAATTTTTCCTTCCAACCCTGGCGGACCGAAGAAACCGAATGGAGCCTCTACAAAGTACCCGTGAAGACCCCATTGAGTCCCCATTCGGTTCCTTTTGACTGATGTTGACTGATACACTTCAAACGTATCATCTGTAAGTAGCAGTCCACAGGCGT
Source organism: Belonocnema kinseyi (assembly GCF_010883055.1). Lineage (NCBI taxonomy): Eukaryota > Metazoa > Arthropoda > Insecta > Hymenoptera > Cynipidae > Belonocnema > Belonocnema kinseyi. The sequence continues at coordinate 26,513,742 of NC_046661.1, forward strand.
TATACATCTTAACTTTTTTTTAAAACTTTTTACCGTTTCAAACAAAATATTGCGATTATTTCGTGATCTTCTATAGGGAATTTTAACGTAGAATCCGTATTTCAACAATTTAAAACTTGATTTTGCTTTTTTTCGAATTTTTTAAAAAGGAACCGAACGGGGACCCAATGGGGTCTTTAGAGGTACTTTGTAGAGGCTCCATTCGGTTCCTTCGGTCCGCCAAGGAATAAATAATCATTTTAAAATCCCACGCTATTTCTAAGATTCCAATTTTATATTCGGCTGTTTAAAACTAATTCGTCACATTGTCAATTTTTGAATAAGTTTAAAAGCTGTGAGTTTGAAAGATTCAGTTTCAAGTAGTCTTGGATGCGTGTATCGAATTGTTCGTACTTATAACCGGATTTTTCCGGTACGAATAGCAGGACCTACAAATAGGGACTATTAATATCGAAATTATGATACGATAACCTTTGAAAAAACTATTCTATCAGATTGCCCTTTGGTACACTCGTTTAGTATCCGAAACTAAAGGTCAAGTTCGTTAGTCAGCCATTTTGGATAAAAAATCAAAAAGTGGGCACATTTTGAATATTTTTGATACCACTTTTTTCAAAATTTAAAAATTCTCTGTAAGGTTATTAGTAGTTTTCAAAAAGTCTAACAATTTATCCTGATGACTTTTTTTAGAAAATCAAAAATTATCAGAGTTATAGCATTTACGAAATTGAAAAAAAAGAAAATGATCATTTTATGTCAAATAATGCGCGATATGAAAAAAAGTCTAGAGACGAAAAATGTTGCTTTTTAAATAGCATACGAGATTATCATAACAACTTTTTTAATTTTCTTGAAAAATCAGAAATTCAAATTTTGACAGCATACAAAATAATGAAAAATCCATAAATTACATTTTTCGGCCAAACTGTAAAAAATACGGTAAAAGATGAATACACAAAAATTGTGCATTTAAAAAAGATCTAGAAATTTGTTATCAACCACTTTTTGATAGGATGCGTAGTTTTGGCTTTAATAATGAAAAACGTCATTAACAGTAAAAAAATCTGTATGCTATCGATGATGTATTTATCTCGCGCTTCGCGCTCAATTATATATTTAGCTCGCGCTACGCGCTCGGTCATTATATTTTGGCACATTATTCCGCAAACCTTTCAAAATTAAGTCTTAAAACATCTACGACTGTAATTTTGTGATTGTAAATTCTCTTTCGTTAAAAGAGCTTAGCTCGAAAGTTTGAGCGCACCTACGGCAAGCGACAGATCGCAATCGCACTCAGCGCTTGGTCTTTGCATTTCTCCCGCATTCGTGCATAGACTTTTTAAAATCAAAGGTCAACGGACCGACAGCTGTAATTTTGTGTTTTTGAACTCTCTTTTGTTAAAGCTCTTTCGGCTTTAACGAACACATGCGCATCACGTATCTCGTGCTTCGCACTCGATTTTTTCCAACCTGTCAATTTTTCTACATTATACACAACACTTTTATATCAATAATACACATTTTTTATGTAACTTTGCCTGGGATTTCTTATTAAAGAATTGCAAAATGAAGAGCAAATTGTATTATATAGGATCCTATGTCCGTTTTCGTCTTTTCTGTGCTTTTCCCAAAAAATTTTATTTTTTATTTTTAATCTTATTTTTTACGATTAAAAGAAAATTTACTCGTCCTATCGAAAAATGATTATTATTAAATTTATAGATCTTTTTAGGCGAACAATTTTGTCTGTTAATTTGAGTTCATACCTTGTGTCGTTAAAAAAAAATTTAATATTTTTATTTCGAATGTTATTTTTTACGACTAAAGCAAAAACTATGTATCCTATCAAGTAGTTCTTTCCAGGGCGCGCAATTTAAGCTTTTTAATTTTTTTCTTATCTTGCATAGTTTGACCCAAAAATAGAATTTTTGGATTTTTTATTCTTTTTGGTAAGATCAAATTTGGAATGTTCTACTTTTCGGCCAAATGAAAAAAATTGTTATTATAATATTGTAGGGTTTTAAAAAGCAACGTTTTTGTTCTTTTGACTTTTTCATATCGTACGTTGCTTTGCTTTAAAATAATTCATTTTGCAATGCGCTAATTATAAAAATTTTGAATTAAAAAATTTGAATCCAGATTTTTCAGATCTTTTCCAATAATAAATAAAAAATTGATGAGTTTCAACATTTGCAGAAAAAAGTTTCATAGTCGAAAAAAAATGAGGAAAGAACTTTTGCGGGAAATACATACAAGCCTGTTAGAAATCTTGCTATAAAATTCGCTTAAGGAACTTCAAACAAAAATGATTTGTGTACAGTAAGACACAATCATTTATGCGTACGCTGCATAATAATCTATATTTATTTACAATTTAAATTGACACATATTTCAGTTCTATTATAACTAGCATTTATTAACTGATATTTGGGAAGTTTTTACCGATAATAAACTAATTTCAAATGTGAAAACTGACTTCAAGACGTCTACAACTGAAAAACCAGTTGCTGTCTTTAAATCTGTTCAGCCCAAGAATAGACATCAAGTAGGTCATCTTATAGTCAATAAGTGACTATATGTCTGAGAACTCTGCTGCACTAGCTACTGTAAATGGATTTATGTTCTATAATTTCTTTCAGAACAATCAGCCTCCTGGAAAAATCCCCTCTACGCAACCAGTACTTGCATTACAAAAAAGTAATGAACAAGAAAAGGTTCCTGTACGATTGCCAAAGATAATTCCCACAAAAGTTACAGCTCAAATGCAAAGGCCTCAAACAAAGGTAAACATTCCAAGTTTTTAAATTTCTGACAGGCACTATTTTGAATTGTAATAGCAAACCATTTCTAGTTTTTATGTGAATACTGTTTGTTATAATAAAAGTTTTTAAAAAATTCGATAATTAGAATGTGATATAATACTTATTCGTAACACTGTGATCTTAAGGTATAAAATTCCATAGGCTTGTACTGGTAGAAACGTGGATAGGGAAAAGCTGTGCGATAAAATAGAAACATTGAAAAATGTGATTCGAAGTTTGAGGAAGAACCTAGCTGAGACCAAGGATGACAGGAGACTGAAAAAAGAGGAAATTTCGTGTCTGAAGATGAAGCTTCAGAAAACAGATGAAGTAATTCATGCGCAGACATTAGAGATCTCGACTCTTAAAAAACTCAACAGGAAGCTAACCGAAATTTCAATCAATAATGCGGACAAACTTGATGGTACAATCTTACTATTCCTTTCTTTATGTTATTATATTTTAAGAAAATGAAGTGAGTTTCGTTACTAAATATTACTGCATATTTTTTTGTTTATTTTTCCGATGCCTCTCAGAAACTTACAATTCATAGAAATTGTCTATAAATGCATGATAGAACTGAAGAATGAAAAAATATTTCTAATCTTGAATTTCACGCTAATAGTATACAGAATATTATCTATTTGCTCTAAATTCTTATGCGCCTTATTTGATTTTACAGCTAAATTGTAGGAAATAACAAAACACAACACGGTTAATGACTCTAGCCCTTATCCTGCTGTGGGCAAAACGCTTCAGAATGGAGATGTAACTTTTTCCTAAATTGTTTCATGTAAATGTTTCTATATCAGCGGGCTAGACCACTTTAGACTGCAGGATAATTGGCTGTTTCCAAATTTTAATTTTGCATTTTTCTTTAGAACAATGAAAAAGACGATAAAATAGTAACAAGCAAAAAATTTCAAAATCTATATTAAGTTAAAAACCATAGAGGTTGAAGTAAAAATGTTTTTTTAAAAATAGTTTTCAAAATTGAAATACTTTGTGGTCCATCAAAAAATTTGTTTTCTTTAATCGGAATGATACCAGGTACCACATTTTGTCCTCCTTTTCATCTAATCTTCTTTTTCTACCCTTCAATTTGAAGAAATCTCTTGAAACACCGATCAAGAGTTTTTACGCAACTTTTCCCTTGTCCTATTTTTTCCAAGGTTCCGATTTATTTTTTAAGCAGCATGAACAGAAAGTTTAGACACTAAGAAAACCAGACGCTTCGAACGCGATTCTTTTTGATAATACTAATTTCAAATATTTTCTAAACGATTAACTTGCTAATTTTGTAAATTTAAGGACATTATTGACAGAAAAAAAACGCGAACAAATCAATCGAAGAACAAAACCAGAAAAATGAACCAATGCTGCCATTTCAAATCAAGAACATCTTAATAGATTTAACAGGCTTCTTAGACCAAAATACACTAAAAAGAATGCGAAAATTGGAAATTTTTTAGGCAAATAGAGGAATACACTTTCACAAATAAAATTAATGTAAGAACGACTCTCAAATTGAAAATAAAGTGCTTCAAATTTCTAATATTTTAAGTAAAAATATTGCAAATTAATATTTGAGAAGCAAGTAGCGGGGCATCAGAGAAAAGTATGTTAGTTGTGGTTGTAGAAGCAAAACTGTATTAATGCTAAAAAATGTGCAAACACAAATAAATAAGAGCAGAAAACTTATTAAACAAATATCGCTACTGTTAGAGTGCAATGGTTTAATATTCCCAAGATATTCATATAATATAAGCAGTTTTTAATGATAAATGAAATCCCTTTCGAATCCCCTTTTTCGGAAAACCTCTTTTTTTACCTAAAATTGAACTATTCGCTCTTACATTTTTATTTTACTTTAGATCCATGCAGGAAAAGACAACTGGTTTACTACAAGAGATCAGAAATTTTTTTAGACCAGGAAAATCGGGAAATGACAGTGAATATATTGTTTGACCGGGAATTTGACAAATTTTTCAAAGGATAATTTGTCCAAGTTCGATTTGAACTGTTTTTAAAATATCTTTTACTTACAGAATTTGCCTTCTTCCATTTTAATTCTTAAGCGTAATTTTTTAATTTAAGAAATTTAAAAATGCTGTCTTGAAGACTTAAACAGTAAAAAATTAAAAGCGTTCGAACTTGAAATTTTTCGATAAAATTGATTTTATTTTATCAACTGTAAACATAAATGAATAATTTTTTCAAATTGATCTCAAAGTTAAAAAATTAAACAGTTTTATTTCGAAATTCTTAGTCATTCAGTAAATGTAAACGTCTAATTTGCACTTCACAAACTATTTTCAACTTAAAAATAACTTTATAATAATATATTCTTAATTGAAGGCTTTTATTGAATATAAAATATTGTTTCGGTATAAAATATTCATTTTTGTTTTTCTGTTTATATTTAAAAGTAACAAATTTAAAACTGAATTATTCAACATAAAAAGCCTGTATTCGTTGACATTTCGAAGGCCTTTTTAAACTTTAATAATGACAATTTCAATTGCTTCATTTAAAGAAATTTTAGTCTGTAAGAGAAATTGGTGAATTTTGATGTACAAACAACAATTAAATATCTATTATTTGTAGAAAAAAATTTGATTAATTTTAAGAGATATTTAAAAGTTTTGAAAGAATTCAAAATTAATTCAAAAGTTCAAATGATTTCAAATAATTTCAACGAAGTGTGTTTACCGACAAAATTCGGCTTTTTGGACCAAAATTTTGGTTCAAATAGCCAAAGCTTAATTTAAAACAAAATGTAGATTTTTTTAGATTTCAAATAAAAAATTTAGAAGCTTCTTAAGAATTTTAAAAGGCTTCAAAAGAATAAAAACATCATTTTAAGATTTCCAGGAAAATTGAAAATAATTTTTCATTTTGAAAAATCATTTCAAGAGAATATTTAAAAAGGTTTCACAAAATTTATAAAAATGTTAAAAAAAGTAACTCGAAAATTTTAAGGAAATTTTTTAGAATTGGCAGGATTTTGTACAAAATTGAAACGTTTCACAATTCTTGAAAAGCTTTGAATTTTTTTGTATAAAATATGTAGAAATCTGCATTTTATTTTAAGGTAGGCTTTGGCCACTTACACATAACAAATTTAAAGAAACTTTGTAAAATTTGCAGGTTTTTCTAAAAATTATAGGAAAAATTCAATTCATTTTAAAAGATATTTACAAGTTCTGAAAACATTTAAACAACTTCTAGATTCCTCAAGATTTTAAAATAAAATGTTTAGGCTTTTCATGGATGTTTAAACTATTAAAAATGAAAATGATTTAGCTTCTACTTTAAGAAGTCTTCAGTTTGAAAATTTTAATTTATAATGATTCTAGCTTGAAACTCCTTAAAATAATAAAAAAATTTTAATTTGAGAGATCATTGATTGATTTTCTGATTTATAGAGCATTTAAAATGATAATTCACCTTTTTGGCACTGAATCTGAATCTTTGAACTTTATGATTTATAAAAGTTACAAATTCGAATTTTTGAATTATCAACCTTTAAACTTCAATTTTAAGAGTTCAAAATTCAAGAGATCCACTTTGAGTGCTTTGATTTCTTTTTTTTTTATTGCTTCAAATAGAAAAATGTTAAGCTTTAGAATTTTAATTTTTTCATTATGTTCACCATGAAAAATTTTCGCGAACCAAGAATTGACCGACAAAAGATTTCTATGATTAAAACGGCCACCCTGTATATTTTAACAAAATATGAATAACATGCAATTACGTAATCAAAATGCAAAATTCAAAATCCTCCATCTCTCACTAAATGAAAATTATATTGATCCCAAACAATTTCTTTAAAAGATTTTTTTAAACTTCCATAGTCTCATTTTTTTGATAAAACAGTTTTCATAAAGATTCCATTTCGACGCTTGACTAGAATAAGCGGTTCGTTCCGGATCTTCTTCTTCCAAATCAGCTTGAAGGTCTTGTTCGATAAATGCGTTCGTCTGTGGAAGTATTTTATTCTTGAAATTTTTGTAGTCGCACTACTGGCGCAAGGGATCGAACTTTTTTAGAAGTAAAGTTTCATTTTTTTATTGAAGCTTTTAATTAAAAATATTTTGCATAATTATATAAAACTAAGCTAATACAACACCAATTTTTATTATTTAATTATGAGGTTGATCTCAATTTTTATGAAATGTGAATAATGAATAATATAATAAATAAGTGATGAAGAGGTGGTGTTGCATTATCTTATTTATATGATTATGCGAAACATTATTAATTAGAAGCTTAAATAGAAAAAGGAAACTTTCCTTCTGAAAGAGCTCCATCCCCTACGTCAGTAATATCACAAATAAATTTCAAGGATAAAATACTTCGCTGAACGAACGCCTTTTTATACAAGCTGCAAACTAACACTTTCTTCAAGCAGATCCGGAACAAACACCTTATTCTACTCAGGCTTTGATTTGCTTTAATATAAGAATAGGCTAATTTAGCGCGTAAGGTTTTGGTAAATTTTATTTTGTTTATTTTTTAAACTGCTTTCGTAGATTTTTTCTCAAATTATGGATGTTGCGTTAATTTTCTTTCTGAAATAGACAAATTGAAAAAAAAATTTTCAGAAATGTGTACATGGTGGCTACAAAAGTACAGAAAATATTCGGAAGCTGAAGTAGATAAAGAAGCTGAGAAAACTAGATTCTACATTGGGCAAAAAATTGCCAGTCTAAAAAGAACTCAAAGTACGCACTGCATCTCAATTTGAAAATAAATAATTTATATACTGTCAGATTTAATAAACATATATTTTCCATGATATCAGGTGAGAAGTGTGAGAGTATCCAAGACCAGCATTCCGGTTATTACATCGATGACCAAGGCGAGGATCAAGGTGAAAATAACCCATCAGAAAATGCTCATAGTTCATTGGAAGACATTCGAGACCATGGTCTGTTGGGTGACGTTCAAGGCGTTGGTCCATTGGAAGCTTTTGAAAGCAATGGCCCATTGGAAGATTTTCAAGGAAATGTGCCATTGGAAAATGTTCAAGGCAACGATCCATAAGAAGATCTACAAGACATCGGAAGCATCGAAACAAGATCGGAAGACGAAGAAGGCCCATTAGATAAATGTTCAGGACGATGGGCTTTCTAACGCCGAAAACCGAGACCCTCTGAATGATCAAGTGATGGCAGATAGCGACATAGATCATAGCAAAATCGGGGAAAACGAGAGCGAGGGTGGCGTGGTGGCAAATGTTCCCTACAGCAGCTCAGATCAGGAAATTGGAATCGAAAATAATTTTGACTATAGTAGTGAGGGCGAACTTGATTCAGAAAAAGACACTGTTAACGCAGACAATCGAGAAATTCACAATGGCAAAAATAATGTAAACTCCGGGTACACAGACGGGAAAGTCGCAGGACCCCAGTTTATTAATGTTGAAAATATCGAGGATTATGAATGTATCTTATCGAGTTTCAGTATTGGTATAAACGCAAATTAACCTGTTACATGCATTTCTTTAATATAATATCTTATCTATATTTTTATATCAACATTATTATTAAAGTTGATTTCAAAGTATCACAAGTATGTTATCGAGAGCCTTACCGATCTTCTGTATTAATGTCATCGAAAATTAGCCTCAGTGGTATTCTTTAATATAAGATCATTTTAATATTTGTCAATCTATATTATTATAAAAAAAAGATCTCAAAATACTAAAAGTGTATTATTTTGAAAGCATTGCAGACCTTCTATATGCATGCAAGTCGAAATTAGCCTCTTATGTGCATCTTTATAATATAGAAGTATTATAGATTTGATCTGTATTTATTCCTCGAAATTATAATTAAAATTGATGTTAAGATAACTGAAAAGATTGTTATTAAATACGTTATCTCATCACACGTTTCTTTGATTTAGATAAAGTTTGATTAAATAACCATATAACCTATTTTATTCATTTGCTTAGTAATACTTTAAAAAGGTACCTCGAATTGAAAATTCACAATTAACTTGTATATATTTTATTACATTCAATTGAAAACTGACAATTTAATTCAATTGACATCATTCCCTAATGACGAGATACCATCAATTTCATCTTGAAGATTCAAATAAATTGCGTCAATTCAAATCCATCGAAGTATATTTAATCATAGTTCTACGAATTACATTTAATTGCAAATGCTCATTTCAACATTTCCAATTAAATGCAATTGAACTTTTTTTCAGGGATAGGTGTACCAAAAAGATATCTCGAGGTAATTTAACTTGCCTCAGTTTTATTCAATAAAATATTTAGAGATTTTTTGGTATTTTAGAAAATGTTTTCTCTGTACCTCATCCTAAAATTTTGTTTGATCAACCATTAAAATAAATTAGAGACTCGGTGATAGGATTGTTTAAAAATGTATCTAGACAAGATAATTTAGCCCAGAATTGTTATTCCACTTTTTAAAGAAATTATTCTATTTTCTATATTGCTATCTCTGGATCTGATTTCCAAACTGGCATTTCATCATCCCCTAAAATCAATTATAATTCAATCTGATGGTATAGGTGTATCAAAAATATATCTCGAAGCAATTTAACTTGCCTGCTTTTTAATTAATAAAGTCTTTTGGGATTTTTTTTATTTTAGAGAATGCTTTCTCTGGACCGCATTTCAAAATTTGGTTTGATCAACCACTAAAATAAATTAGAAACTCGTTGATGATAGGAGTGTAGCAGATATGAATGCAGAAGCAAGATTTTGGGCCAGAATTTTTATTTCAATTTTTTCAGAAATTTTGCTATAATTATCGATTTTATCAGGTCTAAATGTTAAATTCATACACTACTGGTACCTTATCAGAAAATAAAAATCTTTTAGTGTAATTCAAATCTACTCGGCTTAAAATAGTATAGTATTCGGATTCTACGTTAAAATTTGCATTAGAAACTCACGGAGTAATCGCAATACTTTTTCTTGCAGCGTTAAAAACTTTAAAAAATAAAATACCTGTCATTTACATGGGCCGAAGGCGCCTTCAAGTGCATCTTCTTTTAGTAGCAGTTAATAAGCGTTCCGTCGATAACTAAGAAATTTGTCTGCATGCTAGCTCCACGCTGTTGAAACCTCAGACAACAACGCTGCGATGCAAGTAAGAGAAGTTTATTTTGAAACTTCGCGCGCAACATACTACTTGACCTATTATGGATGCGCTTGAAGTCACCTTCAGCAGAAGTTAATGACATTTTTTCACATATTTAAAGCTGAAAAAAAAGTATTTGCGATTACTCCGCGAGTTTCTAAAAGAAAATTTAAAAAGGAACCGAATGGGGTCTTTACGGGTACTTTGAAGAGGCTCCATTCGGTTTCTTTGGTCCGCCAGGGGATCTGCCATTATTTCGAGGTTATGGTCGGATTCACCTTTTTACCGAAATCGCTGTAAGTAATTGTAGGTAATGTCAATTAAAAATTTTTGCATGTAAAATTTTATTCACATTATACAAAACAGATCTTGTCTATTTATAACATACTTTTTTTATTCCGCAAATAAGCGTTAAACACAATTCACTCTTCGCCCACTAAAAGCGCACAATATTATTACCAATTTATAGTATTTGTCACTCAGCAGCCATTCCATAATGTTATTGGCACAGAAGAAAATTGACGTTTACTTCTCAGTCCACAAGTCTCACTTCATGTCCACCCTGTATATTGAGCGTGTGCATACTCTTCTATTGTTACTTGCAAATTATAAAACATGTTTCTGCAAACGTATTTCTTTTCTTGTTTGAACAAATTTAATTATCTACTACAATAAAAGACTTGGAACAAGAGATGTTTCTTACGATATTATCTACAATATATATCTAAAAGAATTAATATATTCAATAGAGATGTATCTGAAATAAACATTTTTCAATAACGCAGTTTTTATCATCTTATGAGACACATTTATAGAATAATGCAGAGGAATATTTAAATTCACATTTTTATAGGTTAGAAAAAAAAATGATAACAAACCAATTCCATTTTATGGAGCGAGCTACATAATTTGCACACAAAAAATTCTGATAAATTCTGTTTCATTTAGTCCCTTCTTTGATTAAACTTTAATCGCATTCGAATCGTTCCGTTGACGCTGCGCTCATTCCAATCGCTCTCGTATCACTTTTTGACGTTCTTAAGCATTGGAATGATATTTTCAAATCAACGATAGAAAAGCAATGGAAACGTTACCATTATAAGCAATTCGAACCTTCTTACCGGGAAGCCTTTATATTTCAAATGAAACAATTTCAGAATTGTACAATTGTTCAATTTTCGACACTATTATATTTTTAATTTTAGGCCCTTCAAATTGTAAGGATGAAATGTTTTTGTTATTTTATTTCGACGCATACTATATATAATTTTAATGCTTTCATGTTGAAACGGGTGGTATTTAAAATTGTTAAATTGTGAACAGTTTGATTGATATGATTATAAAATTTGAAACATTATGTACCTTTTCAATGGTTTCAGTGCAGAACTAAATAACCAACATTTTTCCGAAACTGGGCTTTTTGCATAAAAAATTCTCAAACAATCTAATACATATTTTGTCAAAAAGATTTGTTCAGAATCTCGTTTTTAATATAGTAAAATAAGACTGTTAGTGATTCCAAACCAAATAGCTGGCTCTACTTGTATACTATCTTCTTCGTTTTTTTTTATATTTCTAGCCTCTGACCATTTTCTTACCATATTTGTCTTCCTAAATTTTTGTTTAATACAATAAAATAATAAAACGCTTTTTTTCTCAAAGAAAAATCTCTTGAATTAAATTCCAACCAAAAGTCTTAAATCTCCATTTTCTACAAAAGTCACTTTTAGACGGGGTTTTTTTTGCTTAACTTTTTGCCGTACAAGCAGAAATTACATTTGTTAAAATTATTATCATTATTCGTTTACAAATAAACATATACCTTTCTTCTCTTTATACGTCATTCAACGATAACTCATATGTTATAGAGTAAGACCACGACACGAAATATTTATTTTCCCGGAACCAATTAATTTTTTTGCATGAACACTTTTTTATTTCTATTCTGCTCTCCTACATCTCAGGAGCAGGTTTTTATTATTCAATTATTCAATAATTGTCTTTGAATAATTCCCGCCAGACATAAGTCTGCCATCACGTGGAAAATTCCAAGTACCTGACTGGAAACAATTAGGTATTTATACTTCCACTACCCATTCCAAAAACATTGACCGCGTCAAATGCTGAGGGGAAAACAGACGCACGTGCCTACGTATTTCTTATGGAAGAAATCAGTTTCAGTGCCTTGAATTGCGTTTAGAATTTATTTGTGAGGTAGTTTTAGTTGTTCGTTCCGTTTTTTGAGAGATTATATCTGGCTGTGTATTTCATGTAGTTTGTAGTGATCAACGTCAAAGCTTTAATGTCGTTAAGACAAGAAAAGTGTCCGAATTTGTGGTTATGCTTGACAATATAATAAAGTAAGCCGGCGAAATCATTATTTGTGCATAAAAGATCGAAAATGTTAAGCAAATACGCTTCAAGTCTGGTGAGTGATGTGAAAGAACGTTATTTAGAAAAAATTAAGGTTATTGATTACTGCGATTCTTATTTATTGGAAAAACGAGATTTCCGTGTAAACTTGAGAGATGTACCCGAAGTTCAGTTGATAGATATTATCAACTATTTCGTTTTAACTCACAGCTTTTGCACGCGTGAACAATTAAAAGCTTATAAAAATTTAGAAGCTTTCAAATTTTACCAAGCTGGATTTATGGTAAAATTAGAATGTGCCACAAGGAAGGAGAAGTTTGTTGTGGTTGACGAGGTTAGTGCAATAATTTTCTTTATAATGCAGATATTTAACTATATATAAATATTGATACTTCTTATTTTTTACTTGCATTATTTCTGTATTTTAAATTATGATTTTAAATTTAATAATAAATATGACTTATTAATGTCATGAATATTTCCTGAATGTAAATTGAATTGATGTGTTCAATTTTAAATCTAATTGAAAAAATGTTTCACAGGTAAAACACTCGCAGCGATTCAATGAAGAAAAATTGTCTCCATAGATTATTTTCAGTGCAGACGGATCTATTTTAAGTTCCCACTGTACTTGCATCGCCGGTCTTGGAGAAGTCTGCAGCCATTCGGCAGCAATAGATTTTTTTACATTTTTGGTCTCCATCTAGTGGAGTTTCGTGCACGGATAAGCTAGCTGCATGGCCTGTACCTTCTCTGTTAAGAACTGAGTCCAAAGAAGATTTCAGAAATCAATTGGGGAAGAAAGATGAAATCTTTTGGTGGTAAGTTATTTCTATTTTTGCAATAAATATCGTGCAGGTTTTCAAAAAAGAACATTTATTTGGAATAATGCTTAGCGTCACTAACTATGTACGTTAAAAAAGCAAAGATAATGTTATATTTAACAATGTTTCGTTAAAAAATGAATGTTCATTTTATATTGTATATTTAGGAATTTAAAGCTTGTATTTATGGATGGTTCAAATACTAACGTTACTTTTATATCTGTGAACGAAAACTTCCTTTTTAGAAGAACTTACCTCCTTCCGGTCATTTCAGGGATATAAAAGTAAAATTTTCTTTCTTCCTTCGGTAAAATTCCCGCTGCCGTTTATCAAATCGCAAACTTCATGATCTTTTTCACATTCTCCTAATTTCCCCATTGTAAATGAGTTCCCATTCCTTCTCCAGTTTTTAAGAAAATTCTCCTTTTCCTAGTTTTTCGCTTGAATGAGAACTAAATGAATAGAATCCAATGAGAAAATCCGACTATTTTTGGTTAAAAGGTAATTACTTTTGTTGCAGAATTCATCTGTTTTGGTCGAAAATGCAGCTGCTTTGTTGAACGTTTGTCTTTTGGTACAAAACTTGTCTTTTTTTTTGGTTGAAAGTGAATTCTTTGTTATTAAAAATTGTATTCAATTTTGTGTTGTAAATCAATCTTTTTTTGGTCTAAAATGCAGCTTCCTTGTTCAACATTTGTCTTGTTCGATAAAAAATTTATTATTTTGGATTGAAGATTCGTCTTTTGGTACAAAACTTGTCTTTTTTTTTGGTTGAAAGTGAATTCTTTGTTATTAAAAATTGTGTTGAATTTTGTGTTGTAAATCAATCTTTTTTGGTCGAAAATGCAGCTTCCTGGTTCAAAATTTGTCTTTTTCGTTAGAAAATTTATTATTTTGGATTGAAAATTCGTCTTTTGGTACAAAACTTGTCTTTTTTTTGGTTGAAAGTAAATTCTTTGTTATTAAAAATTCTATTTTATTTTGTGTTGTAAATCAATATTTTTTTGTCGAAAATGCAGCTTCCTTGTTCAACATTTGTCTTTTTCGATAGAAAATTTATTATTTTGGATTGAAAATTCGTCTTTTGGTACAAAACTTGTCTTTTTTTGGTTGAAAGTGAATTCTTTGTTATTAAAAATTGTATTGAATTTTGTGTTGTAAATCAATCTTTTTTGGTCGATAATGCAGCTTCGTTGTTCAACATTTGTCTTGTTCGATGGAAAATTTATTATTTTGGATTGAAAATTCGTCTTACGGTACAAAAGTTGTCTTTTTTTTTTTGAAAGTGAATTCTTTGTTATTAAAAATTGTATTGAATTTTGTGTTGTAAATCAATCTTTTTTGGTCGAAAATGCAGCTTCCTTGTTAAACCATTGTCTTTTTCGATAGAAAATTTATTATTTTGGATTGAAAATTCGTCTTTTGGTACAAAAGTTGTCTTTTTTTTTGGTTGAAAGTGAATTCTTTGTTATTAAAAATTGTATTGAATTTTGTGTTGTAAATCAATCTTTTTTGGTCTAAAATGCAGCTTCCTTGTTCAACATTTGTCTTGTTCGATAGAAAATGTATTATTTTGGATTGAAAATTCGTCTTTTGGTACAAAACTTGTCTTTTTTTTTAGTTGAAAGTGAATTCTTTGTTATTAAAAATTGTATTGAATTTTTTGTTGTAAATCAATCTTTTTTGGTCGAAAATGCAGCTTCCTTGTTGACACATTTGTCTTTTTCGATAGATCATTTACTATTTTGGATTGAAAATTCGTGTTTTGGTACAAAAGTTGTCTTTTTTTTTTGGTTGAAAGTGAATTCTTTGTTATTAAAAATTGTAATGAATTTTGTGTTGTAAATCAATCTTTTGTGGTCGAAAATGCAGCTTCCTTGTTCAGCATTTGTCTTTTTCGTTAGAAAATTTATTATTTTGGATTGAAGATTCGCCTTTCGGTATAAAAATCGTCTTTTTTTGGTTGAAAGTAAATTCTTTATTACTGAAAATTCTATTATATTTTTGGATGTAAATCAATCTTTTGGTCGAAAATGCAACTTCTTTGTTCAACATTTTTCTTTTTCGATAGAAAATTTACTATTTTGGATTGAAAAATCGTCTTGGGGTATAAAAATCGTCTTTTTTTTTTTGGTTGAAAGTAAATTCTATGTTACTGAAAATTCTATTATATTTTTGGTTGTAAATCCATCTTTTTTGGTCGAAAATTCAACTTCTTTGTTCAACACTTTTCTTTTTCGATAGAAAATTTATTATTTTGGATTGAAAGTTCGTCTTTTGGTATAAAAATTGTCTTTTTTTTGTTAAAAGTGAATTCTTTGTTATTAAAAATTGTATTATATTTTTGGTTGACAGTCAATTCTTTTATTTTAAAGGTCTTGTATCATCTTTTTGATTTAGAATTTGTTTCCTTTGTTTAAGAATTCTGCTGATTTGTTACAATTTTAATTGTCATATTTAGTTCATCTTTTTAGTCGAAAATTGAACTATTGTGCTCGAAATTTGTCCTTTTGAAAAATTTCTATTACTCAGTTAAAACTGCAATTATTTTGTTGATAATTCCACTATTTTCTTTAAAAGTCATCAGAATCGATCTCTTTTGGTTAAAAATCCTACTATTTGTTTTAAAATTTTATTATTTTGTTTAAAATACCACTATGTTATTAAAAATTAATATTTTTTGTTTGAAAATTAAACTGTTTTTTTTCTAAAATTCGTCTTTTGGACAGGAAATTCGTTCTTTTGTTTTAAAAATTGACCTTTAGATATAAAAATCATTTTTTTTTTTGAAAATTATTGTTGCTTGGTTAGAAGTTCATTCTTTTTATTTGAAAACTCTACTATTATATTTTTGGTTCAGAATGTTTCTCTATTGGTTAAAAATTCTGCTATTTGGTTTAAAATTTCATTATTTTTTGAAAATTTCACTATAAACTTTGTCATAGAAAGTTCGTATTTTGGATGAAAAATTCTTCTTTGTAAGTTTAAAATTCGTCTGTTTAGTAGAAAAATTAAATTTTTTTGGTTGAAAATGAATTCCTTTTCATTGAAAAGTCTATTATTATATTTTTCGTTTAGAATGCAATCTCTATTGGTTAAAACCTCTACTATTTAATTGAAAATTTAATTATATTGTTGAAGTGTCAGCTATTTGTTTGAAAATACATCGATCTAGGTTGAAAATGAATTTGGTGGCGACAAATTTGAATTTTTGAAAATATTTAATGAATTAAGGGTCTTTTCAGATAACAAAGTGAAGAATGTTCTGCCATTGAAGGACGAAACTTTAAATGCTTTCTTGAGTAAACTCAATTCTCATAATCTCGGTGCAGCTATCTTGAAAGTCATGCAGCCTTTTGCAGCGGATCGAGTCACTCCAGTTGTAGATAATTTACTGAAGCTTGTATCATTGCTATACAATGAAGACTACGAAGCATATTACTTAGAAATGTTAAGAAAGGTCCCTGTTGACTTATCAATCACACAGGAACAACAGCGAGCTGTCATAGAAAAAACCTTAGCCCAGAGTAAGATTTTATATTTGTTTTCAATTAAAGCTGGGAGGATTACTGCATCCAAATTTAATGCTGCATGCCATACTTTCCCTCTTTGTCTCTTATTAAGGGAATATGTTATCCTCGGTCAGTTTTGTTCAAGAATAAATCAGTTCAGTACGGTCTAGAGCATGAAGATATTGCCAGAAAAGAATATGAAGAATATATCACGAAAAAGCACACCAACTTCGTAATGGAAACTACAGGATTTATCATATCTCTTGATGATCCTGCATTCGGTGCATCACCTGATGGTTTAGTTTGTTATGAATGCTGAGGACCAGGCTGCCTAGAAATTAAATGCCCTGATTCGATGTTGGATACAAAGATGGATTTGACATCGTCTGCTAAATAGAAAACTAGTTGTCTCCTGTTAAAAGATAACGTTACATTTTCGTTGGATAGAAACCACGAATATTATTATAAGATGATGTTGCGAATGTACATAACCAAAAGAAGTTCCTGTGATTTTGTGATATGGTCTACCAGGCAGAAGTTAATTGAAAGAACTTATTTTGATTAAAATTTCTGAAAAGCAAATATTTCTAAGGCTAAGTTACTGCATCTGAATGCCATTCCACCAGAACTTCTAGGAAGATGGTACACAAACTTGCGGGATTTGGACCAGTTGGAGACAGAAATGTGGTGTGATTGCGGTGAGCCTGACAATGGACGCGCATTTCTGCAATGTGCTAACCAAGAGTGCCCTATTCAATGATTTCATTTAGAATGTATAGGTTTAACACAGATTCCTAATTGCTATTTTTATTGGTTCTGCGATGCTTGCAACAGCTTAGTTCAAAATGCAGAATTGCATTTACAAATGTAACTATAGCTACGGTAAAGGAAATAATTTCCGAAAAAATCGTAAACCTTAAATTTCATCATCCTTTTCCCATGGATGAAAATTAAAAACTTTGTTACCCGAACAGAAAATGTATCCAACTTTAACATCTGTATGTATTTTTATACCTGAAATTAAAACTTGAGATAAAAATGCCAAAAAATAAAGTAAATGCGTTAAAAACACAATTTCGCGAGGTGCATTCCCCAATGGCTCGAATGCTATAGACTGATTAGTCGAGGGTATGGACGCCAATGGTAGCCTAATCAAAAATTCAAATAAAGGACAAATTTACTTGATTACTAGATAAAATTGTAGAATTAAGTTTAGTAAATGACACGTAATATCTGAAAAAACGTAGTTGAAATTTAAAAATTATAAGAGGACATTTTTCTGGTTTTCTATATTTAAAAGAAGAAAAAGATTAGTAATGGTTTAATTTGGAAACTCGCAAAATCCCTAACTTAATAAATATTAGAAATATACTAATCGTTAAAGATAACAATGAAGTTTAATTTTAATATAACCAAAAATGTGCTCTCGCAATTCGCAATCGACAATTTGTTTCGCAAAAAAAGTATCGAAGGCAACATTTCTTGAACCGAATCCTCAAGAAATAGAGCTTTGACAGAAGTTTTTCGCAATTATCCGATGTTTTATTTCAATAAATGCTGAATAAACTTTTTTCAAGTAATTTACTTATTTCAAAATAGCTTCATTATTCTTAATCATTGTAGTACGAGGGTGGATCAAATATAAACCGAAATTTTACAAATACTTTTCTTAGCCAATCGCAAGCACTCTCACAGTGTAGGTTCTTGTAATGTAGTGTATTAGG
>NC_046661.1:26532202-26534257 GCF_010883055.1 Belonocnema kinseyi
TGTATCTGCTTCGGAGAGTATCCTTTATAGATGTCACATCCTGAATGCGGCTCTGTGGCACGCCCAGGTATGTATAAGTCTCTCCAGCGCAAAGGTGTCGTGAAGCGCTTCTATCAACGAGCTCAGGATCTTCAGGGATGCCATTAAGTTCTCCTCGCTTCAAATAATCCTTGGAGCATTTGTCTAACCCAAATTCCATTCCAATTTCCTTTGTATATCGCTCGACAATCCCTAGAGCTAGATGTAGTTGCTCTTTGTTTTTAGCATAGATCTTAAGATCGTCCATGTAAAATACATGATTGACCTTGTACTTTCGATCTGCAGGTTTGCCGCACAAGTACCCGTCGGAATGGCGCAGTGCTAGAGATAGTGGCAATAATGTAAGGCAAAAGAGGAGTGGGCTCATGCTGTCGCCCTGAAAGACACCTCTCTGAAATGTGAACTTGTTAACACATCGTTCAATAAGTCCCGAGACTAACCCAGAGATGGTGCTAGTATTACCAAACTAGCCACGTTTTCCTAAAGTGCCTTCGTCACGGTTTTCACACCTCCGCTTAGGGTTAATTCCTTCGGGACCATCCCTGGACAATTGTCCTTGACTGCCTATTTATTTTTGTAACCATATTCAGCAGAAACCCTTGGTACAGGGACCCTCTATCCGCAACCCGAGGACGCATTCAGTGGCTTCGTCATAGGCCCTTCGGTTTGATTCTAGAGGAATCAAAACCGAACCGAATATATATACCTGGGCGTGCCACAGAGCCGCATTCAGGATGTGACATCTATAAAGGATACTCTCCAAAGCAGATACAAACGTCTCATCCGACAGATTTGGGCTTCCGAATTTTCGGCGAAGAACAAAGTATCTGCAACGATCATACTTGCCGTCCCGGTACAACTCTATTCATTTGGAGTAGTTCCATGGACGAAGAACGAGCTCAGATCCCTTGATATCGGGACAAGAAAGGTTTTGCACATGAACAAAAGCATGCATCTTAAGTCTTCCGTTCCGCGACTGTACATCTCACGCCGTCAAGGGGGTCGCTCACATGCTGTCTAGTTGTCCAACTCACGCGGGAACGACCTACATTCAAAGGCACAATGCAGCACTAGGAGTGCTTTATTACCATCTCTGTCACTCTTACGGCATTAACCTTAATATCGCTCCTCTAAATGCTCCTAGGGAAATTGAGTCAATTCTCGAGAATGGAAAGTGCCGCATATACTAGAACTTTATATTCTCGACAATTGTTTCTGTTGCTCACTCGAGGCCTGACATGGTTCTTCTTGACTTCGAGAAGCGAACCATGTTTATTATCGAATTTTCGGCACCAGCTGACAAAAACATCATAACCAAGGAGGATGAAAAGAATGAGAGGTATCGAGACCTTATAAGGGAGTTGCAACGATTTTACCCGGAATATTCTGTTAAACTAATTGTCCTTATCATTGGCGCTCTTGGAGGTGCCAAGCTTTCACTTGCTAATGGCCTAAAAAGCATCCCTGCGTGTCAACAATATGCTAAAACACTTGCGGCAAAAATGCAGGAGGCGATAGTCCTTGGGTCGCTGCGTGTTCTTAGGGTGCACGAGGCTTTTGCTGGATCGTCGTATTGATTCCCTTACAGACTGTAACCACCTATCTCACGGTTGTGAGACGTGGTTATGGGTGAAATTTTACCGCGATTTCGCTGGAAGCGGGTGCAATTTTTTAGATTAGCACCCGCTCCCGGCGAAATCCTGCGGTTGTCCTTATGACAAATTTTTAATTATATATATATAATATTTAAAAAATACCCTGAAATATTTTAATTCCTTAAAAAGCTCACACTAAATTATTAAAATAATTTGAAAATTACTTGAAATCTAATAAAATATCCTAAAATATATCAAATCCTTTAAAATTTCATTCTAAATTACTGTAATCAATTGAAAATTTCTTGCAATTTTTTTTAATTCTCTAAAATTTTTCAAATCCTTTAAAACCTTTTGAAACACCTACAACTTATTTTTTTTAAAGATTTCTAAAGTATTTAAAATTTTTTTAAATAACCCT
>NC_046661.1:26534357-26537250 GCF_010883055.1 Belonocnema kinseyi
TTTCTGTTGCTCACTCGAGGCCTGACATGGTTCTTCTTGACTTCGAGAAGCGAACCATGTTCGTTATCGAATTTTCGGCACCAGCTGAAAAAAACATCATAAACAAGGAGAATGAAAAGAAAGAGAGGTATCGAGACCTTATAAGGGAGTTGCAACGGTTGTACCTGGAATATTCTGTTAAACTGATCGTCCTTATCATCGGCGCTCTTGGAGGTGCCAAGCTTTCACTTGCTAATGGCCTAAAAAGCATTCCTGCGTGTCAAGAATATGTTAAAACACTTGCGGGAAAAATGCAGAAGGCGATAGTCCTTGGGTCGCTCTGTGTTCTTAGGGTGCACGAGGCTTTTGCTGGATCGTCGTATAGATTCCTTTTCAGACTGTAACCACCTATCTCACGGTCGTGAGACGTGGTAGTGGCTGAAATTTTATCGCGATTTCGCTGGGAGCGGGTGCAATTTTTCAGATTAGCACCCGCTCCCGGCGAAATCCTGCGGTTGTCCTTATGAAAAATTTTTAATTATATATATAATTGCCTCAATTTACGCAATAAATACTAGCATGCATTGTTTTGAAATAATAAACGGTTCTCTGTTTTTCAATAAAATTGTTGATTCAGAGGGAAAAACTGTTTACTTTAATCATTTTTTCGTAAAAGAACTTTTTGAATATTTAGTTTAGTAGAGATAACCATTCCAAAATTTCATTTTATGCCAAAATCATCAAATTGAACAGTTTTCCTTCTGCATACACACTTCTATTTAAAAAAGGAGTACCGCTTAGAATGTAAAAAATATTTCATTGTAGTATTTTTATAGTAAATCTAGGTGACTACATTTTGAGGTTAGAGCGTGACTCAACCAGTTTCAATACATTTTAATATACTTTTTTGAATTTAATTCTCAAATATGGCAAACTTTCACTTTTTTTAAATAATAATAAAAAATCGTTGACACCCTAACCAAAGAAATATCTGAGTTTTCTCTAGCGAAATAGCCTGGCCCATTTGAGACTATAAGCAGAGTCGTTTTGAAACAATTTAGTCTGAGAGATAGTCTGAGAGATTTGGGTTCTTTTCAAGGACCTTTTTGTGGCCCTTTTAAGAGTGCGGCGACGGCAATATAATGTTCCTTTTGTATTCGTCACGTACCAGGCGGGCAGAGTTATTTACAATAGTTGGCCGTCGCTAATCCGACTCTTCCTTTTTAAATTTCTCTTCAAATTATTAACGATTTTTTTTAATTTAAGGAATTTTCTCATTGTACTTATTTATAATTATAACTTATATGCTAAGATACAATTTTCTAGTTGAATTAAAAAATGTTGTCTTTTTTGGCGTATCTCATTCCATTTACGAGAAACGTCGTATTAATTCCAATTTTAAGCATTTGAAAAAAAGTTAGATATCTGAAATCATCCAAACCCGTAGATTCCGAATTTTTATGTTTTAGGCTGTGAACTATGAAATTAAAAAAAATCTATTTCTAAATTTTAATCCGAAAGCTTAACAAAGAACCCTTGAGTGTCGGCTACTCTATTGATATAGTCCCTCTGCTTGTTATTTATGATCGAATTCTTATTTCAATTTCAGACTCTCTGCTTTTTATTTATGATCGTATTGCTATTTCAATTCCGAAAAGGACATTTTAAAGCCTTTAAAATATTTAAAATATCTACCTGGACCTTAAAATATGTCAACCTGAGTGCCTGCGGAGAATGTCTCTGAGCTTCTCTGACCAACGGAATTTTTAGTATATACTCAGAGATTCTTTTCGGTAGGGCAGTGTCATACTTTCTGCCGCTCGTGTATTTTTTATTTTGTTCCCGTTTTTGCAAATAAAAATGTATTGCAAATTATAAAATCCAAAAACAATTTATATTTAATAGCCTAAATTATTACATTAAATTAATTAAATAACTAAATTTACTTTTCTAATACAAAAATTTAAATATCGATATTTTATGTTCGATATATTAATATCGTAAATACTGATATTTCCCTTTCGATATTGCATCACTACACTGCAGATCTAGCCCAGTGATCCCAGATCTGAAACCACCTTCACTCCAATACTATGACAGGTCTATGTCCGTGTGAAGAGAGTAGGAGCAGAGATGAGGTGGGAGATTGCTTATTCCGTGTATTTGATTTCGACCGACTTACCCCAACGCGCCCTGTTTGCCTTAGCCTTCCGGGAACTAAAATTAAAGGTCCAAAAGCGCGCCCTGTTTGCCTTATTGTTATTTTTCGGGAACTAAAATGAAAGGTGGCTTACCTGCTACTCACTTGGTAAAACAGGGTACAATTTGATAAAGTCGGTAGAGAAGATCGGAGTTGGTAATAATCATACATAATAAAATAATAAATTAAGAAAAATGTATCAAATCTACTCCTTTAAAATTAATTATTTAACTAAGCTTTGGCTTTAATGATTCTCTCAACTAGAAAATGTTATAATAATAAAGATAATTTTTTATTTATTATCGCCAGTTCTTAGAATAATATAATTATTAATTAATTTATAATTAATACTATGAATAATTATACCTAATTATTTTGATCCATGTTATTTAAATTTAAATTCATTATCGTGTTTTTAAAGATAAGGAATTTATATAATAATAATTAGAGTATGATTTTCAATTCAATAGATTCTATATATTAGAAGCTATTCAATATCAATATTATTAATATTTTACATAATTTTTATTAGATAATAAAGCCTTATGTTTGACCAATTTTTAATTTTAAAATTGTTATCGCTTCGAATTAAAAATTATTTTTCAATTACATTATTCAATTGTGGGTCCGGATGCAATAAGGGCACATAAAATTTTTTCGTGCGAAAACGAAGTCCCCTGGAGGCTTTAGAAAAAATTTTCGAATTTTAATTTT
>NC_046661.1:26537350-26540373 GCF_010883055.1 Belonocnema kinseyi
CAGCCTTGGAGGAGATTATGTTGAGAAATAAAAAAAAAAATTCTTAAAAACGTTGTTTTTCTTGGTCAGGCCGGAAACTTATCAATCCACCCTCGTAGTTACATTTTCAGTACAAAAATTTTATAAAAAAAAGAAGAATTTTCAATCAGTTATCAACTAAAAAAGTCGAGTGTTTAAGTAATTAGTTTAAGTTTTAACCGGGGTAAAAATCGAATATTCTTTTTATAAAAAAAGTTGCTTTCTGACAAGCAGTTTAAATTTCAAATAAATATTAAAGATTTGAAACTAAAAGTTTAATTTTTAACCAAATAGTTGAATTTTCTGCCGGATTAGGAGAATTTTTAGCCAAAAATATGAATGATCCACAAAAAAAAATTAATTTTTAGCCAAATCATTGAATATTTCGGTCAAAAATACGATTTTTTTGCCTTTTGAACCAAAAAGTTAATTTTTAACTAAAAGAATTATTTGTAACCAAACAGTTGATTTTTCGATTAAAATAATACAAGTTTAAACAAACAAATTGAATTTTCAGACCAAAAAGACGATTTTTCAACACAAGACTTAAATTTAAAAAAAAAGTTAGATTTTCAACCAAACATGGAATAGTTTAGTAGTTTCAACTAAGCAGTTAAATGTTTACTCAAGAAGGTGAATTTTCTACAGTATTTTTAACTAAAAATATAATATTTTAATTAATAATAAAATAGTTCGAATTTCAGTTAAAAAATTAATTTTCAGCCAAAAGAGAACAAATTTGGAAGAAAATCGTTAAATCTTCTACTAATAAAATAAATGTTCAGCAATGCAGTTCTACTATCAACCAAGCACGCGTTACTTTTGACTGACACCGTGTCGAATACTGCAGAATTGTTTAAAAATGTTCATAATTTATATTTTAATTAATGCAAATTTCACCTAGAAAAATCTAGAGATGCCTGGGAAATCTGTGGAACTGGCAGGACATTTTTTTCAGAATTTGAGTAGACACGCTGATATTATAAATTGTTAATGTAGATGAAAAAGGATAAATGAAATTGTCTCTTAATAAGAGATACAAATTTTTGAATAAAAATCTCTTTCTAATATGTCATTTTTTATCAGGAAGGCCTGCTAATATGGCAGATGAAGCGAATCCAGACTGGACCCCCTGTCAAAATCTGGGTTACGATGCAGGTTCAGCGCTGTAGGGTCAATCTGCGATGAAACGGCATCAGAGACACGAGAAAAGAGTAATTTCACATACAAGCTGGAATAATCGTCTAAACATGGCTTTTTTCATTATTAAGAAAAAGAACTTTAGTTTTTTCCTAATGAAATTAAATTTATTTTACGTGAACGGCGACGATTATTTTTGTTAAGCGTGACTAAATTATATCGTAAAATATCAAGTATGATGAAATTAATTTTATATACAATTTCTTAAGATGAAAAAGGAGGAAATTCGCCAGTCACCCAGAAAGAAAGTGAAAGTTTTTTTAGAAATTAATTATGTAGAAGTAGAGAAAACGATTCCTCATCAATATGACTCAATAGTAGATATGGATACTGATGACATTCGCGCAAATAAAATTTTGATAGATATTGAGGATGATGTCGAAGATATTTCTGTGGCAAATTCGGCCATGGGGATTAACATTCCAGAGTTGCATAACGTAGGAAATCTTACTTTGAGCGAGGCACTAAAGGAAATAAAGAGCCTGAAAGAGAAATTGTAGCTTATGGAGAGATTGAAATGCTTCGTAAGAAAATTCAAAATTTTGATCTCACTGAAGAATCATTTAGTAATGATGATAAAAAAACTAAGTATTTTACGAGACTAGAAAATTTCCAAGTTTCGATCCTCATCCACCACACCATTGCTCCGAACCTATATAACCGAAGTAACATAGCCTTATCCACGTTTCAACAGTTACTTATAAACCCTTCTTAAACTCCGTCTAAACTTACGTTTTAAGTACCTAGCATACAGGTAATGTATTACACTATTGCGGATAGATTATTTGTTTTGTTCATTAACATTTTTTTGGATATGTTGTGTACAGGTTCAATGTGGCTCCGTCTACTATTTCAAGATATTTTCGAAGGTACTTGTATGTTTTATATACCACGTTTAAAACATTGATTCACTGGCCAGATAGAAATACATTACATTCTACAATGCCGCAATGTTTTAAAGAGACTTTAGGAAACAAAGTCGCAGTTGTTTTAGATTGCTTTGCAGTATACATTTAAAAACCAGAAAACTTGTACTCCTGTGCTCAGTGCTGGTCAAACTACAAGCACCATTCGACAGTCATAATCCTGATAGGATTCACCCCACAAGGAACTGTGTCCTTCATATCGGAAGCTTACGGAGGGCGAACAAACAACAAGTTCGTACCGAAAACTCAGGGTTCGCGAACTTCTTGCTCCCCGGTGATTTTGTTTTCGCAGATAGAGCGTTCACCATTGACGATGTGGTTCAAAAGGCTGATGCCGAATTAAAAATACCTAGCTTCAGAAAAGGTGAGTTTCAACAAATAACAAAGATTTTATTGGGCGACTGCAAAAAGTTGAACATGTCCCAGCCATTTTCCACTTTTCCTTTAAATAATGTATTTTTTATGAAATGATTTCAGTAAAGCACTTATCAAAACAAACTTTAGTAAAGTTTCAAAAATTTAGCGAGCATAGTTTAGAAATTATAAATAAAAAGTATGAAAAATGTCTTGTCACACATCTATCCCAACATATGAAAAATGCGTAAATAATATTAACATTATTTTTCAAATATTTGAGATTCACACGATTCAACGATTTAGAATTAAAAATCATTTCAAAGCCTATATATATATCTATCTATATTGAGGGCTGAAGTTGTCAATTTTATGCTCATGAAGATTTTACTGTAGTAAAAAAACGATTTATCAATGTTGATTCTAAATACCAGGTGTATACATATGAAACCGGTATTGCCATTTAGCGGCCAGTAGGCACACTTGTAGGCACTGTCGGAACTTACCATTTGTGCTAATTGGCGT
>NC_046661.1:26540473-26542488 GCF_010883055.1 Belonocnema kinseyi
AGCTATCTAAGGATGGTACTATAGAACGCCACCTCAAGGTAGGCCTAGTGGCGCCATCTCTTGGTCAGGCCGGAAACTTATCAATCCACCCTCGTATTTCATTGATCCAAAATTCATATATTTTATTGAAAACTTATATTTTTTGGTAAGAAATTACTTCTTGGTGGAAAATTCTTCCTTTTTTGGTTACAAATGCAACTGTTTGGTTGACAATTAATCTTTCTTGGTTCAGGACTCAACACTTTTGTTGGAAATTCCATTTTTTGTAATGCTCTCGGTAACATGTTACTGTCAAATATTGCAATTCTGAATCCCAAACCATTAAAAGACATTAAAAAATGGTTGAACACCGTCTTTAATTATCCATCTGTGAATAGTTAAATTGTACATACCTTAATTTATAAAAGACAGCAAATTAAAAAAAATGAATATAAAAAGAAACAATATAAAAAAATATAAATAATAAATATACAACAATTACTCCAGTTTATTATGAATGATGCTTTTTTAATTTCTTATAAATGTATAGATGTGGAACTTTGTATATGTAAAATTAAATAACCATGTTCTTTAGCTCAGGAAAGTAACTAAAAGGCAAAATTAATTTCACAATGATACAAGCTTTAAAGAATTTCATGATTACAGGATATTCTGAAATATACGAATATTAACACTATAGAATCAATAAAGAAATTAATATTAATATTTTTCTTCATTTGTTAATATAATTAAATATAATTTGATCGAGATTAGAGGAAATTAAGAAACGAATTTCGATTTAAATAAGGCGAAATCTACTACTATAAATTTACTTACATTTCCTTTTCAAATCATTAATTAATTAAATATTACCATTTTTAAAACCAATTTGAACATGATCGAAAAAAATCAATCAAAAAATTCCTGATATTCCCAGGTAGGACAACCTGAATATAATATTCTGCAGTTTGTACCCGAATCAAAAGCTTATCGTGTTTATTAATAAATAATGATATATATATATATATATCTTATTAAGAGACAATTTCATTTAGCCTTTTTCATCTACATTAACAATTTATAATATCAGAGTGTCTACTCAAAATCTGAAAAAAATGTCCTGCCAGTTCCACAGATTTCCCAGGATCCCTAGATTTTTCTAGGTGAAATTAGCATTAATTAAATATAAATTATGAAAATGTGTCAACAATTCTGCAGTATTCGACACGCTACCAGTCAAAAGTAACGCGTTACCGATACTTTTTTTAAAAAGCTATTTTTTATTGGAAATTATTTCAAACTTGAAAATTGTATTTAAATTTATGTCGTTTGATTTAGTCAATGATTTTACATTAATAATTATCTGTTAACTGTTTTTATTTTACATTATTCTTCATTCTAAATAAAAAAAATGTATAAATCACTTTTAATTTTTAATTGAACATTGCTCATTGAAAATTAAAGTGCTTGGTTGATAGTAGAACTACATTGCTGAAAATTTATTTTATTAGTAGAAGATTTAACGATTTTCTTACAAAATTGTTCTTTTTTGGCTGAAAATTAATTTTTTAACTGAAAATTGAACTATTTTATTATTAATTCAAACTTTATATTTTTTAGTTAAAAATGCTACAATTTGGTAGAAAATTCACCTTCTTGAGTAAACATTTAAATGCTTAGTTGAAACTATGTAGCTCTTCCATGTTTGTTTGAAAATCTAACGTTTTTAGTTTAAAATTTAAGTCTTGTGTTGAAAAATCGTCTTTTTGTTTTGAATATTCAATTTGTTTGTTTAAATTGTATTATTTTAAGTAACGGTAACGCGTTACTTTTCACTGGTAGCGTGTCGAATACTGCAGAATTGTTTCAAAATTTTCATAATTTATATTTTAATCAATGCAAATTTCACCTAGAAAATCTAGAGATACCTGGGAAATCTGTGTAACTGGCAGGACATTTTTTTCAGAATTTGAGTAGACACTCTGATAATTTAAATTGTTAATGTAGATGAAAAAGGATAAATGAAATTGGCTCTT
>NC_046661.1:26542588-26545278 GCF_010883055.1 Belonocnema kinseyi
AGACTATGTAGAAAAATAATCAATAGTATTTTTGTATTGTTTTATAAATAAATAAATATTAAAAAAGAATTCCGGTTAATATTTGATTCACCCTCGTAATATTTAAATATAAATAATAAATAAAAAACAACTGACTTTCTGGTTTAAAAATTTCAATCTAACAAATTGCAATTCACTATTAATAATTGAAAATATCCATCGACCCTCGACATCTGGTTG
Organism: Belonocnema kinseyi; assembly: GCF_010883055.1. Classification (NCBI taxonomy): domain Eukaryota; kingdom Metazoa; phylum Arthropoda; class Insecta; order Hymenoptera; family Cynipidae; genus Belonocnema; species Belonocnema kinseyi. The sequence continues at coordinate 26,542,808 of NC_046661.1, forward strand.
ATCCTCATGCATTGCTGCCTTTACCCTAGTCCTTTAGCGTTAAGAATTTTCAAATACCAGCAAATTTTATTTTAAAATCTGGCCTTTTTTATTTCCTACATGTCAACCTACAATATGAATTTAATTATAAATGGTACGATTATGTTACAATAGTTTTTTGAAAGGAAACGAAAAATTCGAAAATAAAATAAGAACTGAAGTTCATTACAGGATAGCATTTTATTTAGCACCTGAAACCTCATAAATATTGCAAAAACTATATACAAACTTATGCTTAGCCATATTTTCAGACTGATTTTTAAGTATCACAACTTCCGTAACTTTGCATGCAATAGCATTATCACTTACAAATCCGTCGAAAATTATTATTTACAAATTATTTCTAAATAACAGAGCATCGTTAACTTGCGATTGAATGCACAATGGGCGACAAATGTAACAAATTATTTAGGCAGTAGCGAGAAATACTTAGAACTTATTTTAGACACTTTTTAAAATATTTTAACATCATTAAACTATGCAAGCAGTTACATTATTAATTCAGGATGTCTAACATTTCCTAGGAACAAAATTCCAATATACAGGTTTTTTTTAGAATTCGATAATATATAAAATTTAAGAAATTTAAATGAGATTAAAATCAAATTTAAAATCCTATTTTAGGTCCAATAATCAAGTTCATGTGCAGAATTCCTGAAAATAAAACCAATAATCTAACAACCAAATTTGGACAAGCACCACAAAATGTTCCTACTGTAGCCTGAAAAAAAGCACAAAAAAATGTCTAAAAAGCGAAAGGTAAATATTATTTTTTGGACAAAAATAAAAAAGAGCAAAGAAAAATGAGAACGTAACCAATCAAATCCCCGTTCGAAGTTTCGGCACTTATACAGCACCCTTATCAAGGCCAAAAAGTAATTCTCTCGGGGGTCAGGGAAGGGGATTTGTTCGGTTGCCTGCTCATTTTTCTTGCCTCTTTTTTTATTTTTGTCCAAAAAAGGAATATTTTTCTTTTTTTTTTTGAAATTTTTTTCCTTTTTTCAGGTTGCAGTACTTTATGGTGGCTGTCCAAATTTTGTCGTTAGATTCTTGGTTTTATTTTAGGGAATTCAGCACATTAAATCAATAATATTTTAGAAATAGTCATCTAACCTCAAATTATCTTATTGAACTTCAAAATAGGATTTGAAAGTCACTAAAAAATGTTAGATATTTAATTTTGAAATCTTTAAAACTCTTTAAAATCCTTGTGAGATTTTTGAAATCACTGTGAGTATTTAAGAGTCTTTAAATCGTTTAAACTGTTTTTTAAACTTCTGAAGTATTTAAAATCCTTAAAAACGATGTGAAATCTTGTCAAATATTTTGAAACATATTGAATCGTTAGAAATTTTTAAAATATGATGCACAAGTCTCTGTGAAAGCTTTTAAATCTTTGTGAAAAGTTTCCAAAAGTTTTTAAATTGTATAAAATCTTTAGAAGTATTAAAAATCTTTGTCATATCTTCTGACATATTTTCAAATGATTGAAATCGTTAGAAATCACGTCTTTGTGATTTTTCAAAGCAATCTTTCTAAATATTTGTCATCATTCTGAAGTCATTAGAAATCGTTTTAACTCCTTTTATATCTTTGAAATTTTTTGAAACATTTGAAATATTTTCAAATCTAGAAATTTGGTGTGAATGAAAAAATGAAGTGGTCGGTCCCTGGAAAATTCTAATCTCAAAACTGAATTAATGTCAAAATTTTACAACATTTACCACATTTTAAATATTTAAACACTAAAATATTACAAGAAACATCTTTAAAGATTTAATATACTATTTATATTTATAAAAATAAATATTTTATAAGCAACGAATACAAAAAAAATCAAACTCAAGATTCTCGTAAATAATTTAGGGAGATTTCCAGGGTTTCAAGGTTTAAAAAATCAAGGAGAATTTTAAGTTTTCAAGCTTGATAGACACCCTGAATAATTACACATCCGATACCATAGAAGAGAGATAAGTTAAGAAGACCACAGCAAACCAAAACAATTTCGTCAAACTTACTAATGTCATCTTCCTCAGGGCAAAGCTTTTCCCTGTAAAATATTAACTACTTTTCATAGAGTTCTAATAATGTAATCGTCTTATTTTGGTAATTAGAATAAGCAGGAAATGAGCAAATCATTATTTCATGCTCATTCAAATAGTATTTGTCACGTGATAGGACATAAGACTATGATAAAGCAAAAATAATTTGAAAATATATTCAGAACAGATAAAAATATCGGTAAAATGAATATATTCAAAATTTATTTGATTTTGATTAAAGCCTTTCAAAATTGCATGGTACAATAAATCAGTATGGAGCGCTGCCGGACATTACCAGGTGTATACATATGAAACCGGTATTTTTTCAAGAAAAAAACACATTTATTTCAAGAGAATGATAACAAATATTTTATTCAAAGTATGCGCCCT
>NC_046661.1:26545378-26546421 GCF_010883055.1 Belonocnema kinseyi
CCATATATATCTTTTGAAAATTAAAATTCGAAAATTTTTTCTAAAGCCTCCAGGGGACTTCGTTTTTGCACGAAAAAATTTTATGTGCCCTTATTGCATCCGAACCCACAATTTTGATCGCTCTGAATTAGTCTAATTTTAAAAATTGAAGTTGGTCATTTTTTTCATAGATTCTGATACAAAAATCTTTTAATATATGTATTTTTCTTAAATTTCAAGCAAATTCAATTAGAACTTAGTCAATATCGTAAAAAAAATTTTTAATCTTAGTATTTGATATGTCCATACGAATAGGAGAGAAATACTGCCTTGATTTGGAATAACGCCGTTAACTGCATTTTGGTTAAGGCCCTTGAGCCGCCTACCGTTAATTGCTTCAGGTGACTTTATCTGATTTGCAGTTAACGGTGTTTTTGCAAATCACGGCAGAATAGGCATGTCGTTGCCGGATCTAAATAACGAGCGGGCTGTTCTACCTAGATTTTGGATCGCTAAACCTCTATTGCTTTTGAAAACCAACATGGTCCACTCCTCCTTGTAACTTATGACCAATCCCCGCGCCCAAGTTAGGTAGCATGAGGCTAGTCCCCTCCTATTCCAATGTCCATCAGAGGCGGTGGAGCCTTGACAAGGGGACACAGGGGCCAATGCCTCCCATAGAAATCGACCAGGGAGGGCCAAAGTCTTGATTTGCCTACTCGTAAATAAAATGCTTAAACCAAAGATAATAATGTCTTTGCTTAAACTCATCCGATCGTAGGATATAGAAACCTTTCAATTCTTCATTAAAACTTTGAGATATTATTGCAACCTTTGTAAATTCTTCGTGAAATTTTCGCGAAATAACTTTTTTAAATCTATTCAAAATGTTTAAAATTTTTGAGAATTTTGAAAACTTTGTGAAATAATAGAAGTCTTTGTAAAATAATGGAAATATATGGGAAATCTTCTAAACATATCCTAAATCTTTCCAAAATGTTTGAAATCTTTGTAAAATCATTAGGACATCATTGGAATGATTTGTTCAATCTTTGAAATCTATT
>NC_046661.1:26546521-26549442 GCF_010883055.1 Belonocnema kinseyi
CTTTATTAAATACTGGTAAATTCTCCAAAAATCATTGTGAAATATTTGAAAGGTATCTGAAATCTTTCAAATCTATCTGAAATCTCGGCGAAATCTTTGAAAAATTTGGGAAATCATTGAAATTTTTGTGAATTGTTTAAAAGTCTTTGCAAATTATTTAAAATACTTTTGAAATATTCGGTGATATTTCTTAAGTTAATAAAACCTTCATGAAATCTTTTTCAAATAATTGAAGTCTATGCAGTCTTTGAAATCGATCAGAAATCTTTGAAATCTTAATTGTCGAATAATAAAAGACTTTATCAAATCTTTTAATAATGTCATTTTAAGTTTTAATAATGTCGGCTTTTAATAATGTCAATTTAAGTCAAAATCAATTGCACTTAAATAAGTTAGTGCACATTTTTCAATGGACATACTTTGACGTTCTAGATCTTTAACCATTTTTAATAAAATCATATGGTAATTATTACATCAAGAATGTAAAGCTTCATTAAGAAATATTAACCATCCTAAATTTGTAATATGCCAATGGCGTAAACACATCGGTATTTTACAAGTAAATAGTCGCTAGTGCATCTGGAGTACGGTAGGATTTGATAAGTTTACGCCTGTGGCGTAGAAAATATTTTGGACTCTAATCTGTAATGCAGCTAGCCCATTCATCGTTCGGGAAACTATCCTTTGAAACAGTCAGGCCTGAGGTTGTAAAAAGTGGAAATATAGGCGGGAAGTCTCTAGGACAGTGGTCGGCAAACTTTTGCTCAATTTTCAGGTATGGTCAGGTTCCAATCGACTTAATTTTTCCTACTACTTTCCGGTCTATTTATGTACCTTAGTGTGAATGAACTTACTCCAGCAAGCGTCTTTTGTCCACAGGCATGTCAAAGTAAGGAAATTTTAAAACTTTTAATTTTTTAACTAGCGGTTTGAAAATAGCATTATCAGCATCTGCGAATTCTTCCGATTCCAATTATATATTACTTGCCTAGAAAAGTTGACAATTTGAGAAGTATTTAGTAGTAAATTGAGTGTAAAGCTGATGTTCCTTGATATTATACTCCTTCAAATATTTAACTTTTCTAGGCAAGTAATATATCATTGGAAACGGAAAAAGTCGTAGATGCTGATAATGCTATTTTCAAATCGCTAGTTGAGAAATTAAAAGTTTTAAAATTTCCTTACTTTGACATTCCTGTGGACAAAAGAACCTTGCTGGTGTAAGCTCACTCACACTAAGGCACATGAATGGACCGAAAAGTAGTAGAAAAAATTAAGTCGGGTGGATCCTGACCATACCTGGAAATTAAGCAAAAAATTTGCCGACCACTGCTCTAGGAGTCTAGAACTTTCGGTAGATTACTGGGGATGAGCAAAGATATTATAAACGTAGATGCGGTACGAGGCGTCGGAGTGGGGAATTATATATATAGGACATCACATTTTCTGCCCTATCGAGGTGCTGCCCTCATCGTACTACGAAGTCGAATTCTTATTTTCTCATTCTTCGTAAAATATGACGGTAAAGCAGTAGAAAGATTTTTTGAGGTTAGAAAAGTTTGACATGTATGTATCGCTGAATTTTTTTAGATCTGAAGCTTGATCTAGGTTTTCGGTACATTCTTTTTTTTAATTATAAAAAAATGTTCTCGAAAAATCATATTTTTAATTTTTAAAAAAGTATTATAAAAATACTATCACATATATTGAACTATTAAAACCTCTGACCTTTTTTAAGGTTTTTAAAACTCTTTTAAAAACTTGCTTTAACAATTTTGGTTGTGATTTCTTAATAAAAGAATAAGTGCTATTTAGTCTCCAGAACAGCATTTTCAAAAGTATTTAAACCCTTAATAGTTGAGACATTATAAAATTTGTAGTCTTCACAGTATATTGAATAATTTCAAATTCAAAGCTATTTAAATATGTCATCTGAATTTTTAAATTAAAATTGTTCGATAATTTTAGATTGAAACCTCTCAAATTATTTAGTTACAAATTAAAATCGTACAACTTCAGGTTTTATTTATTTTTTGATCATTGGTCACCCCAGCCCCTCCTATTTATTTTTTTTGTAATAAAATAACGCCCGATTTTTGTAAAAATTAAAAAATATATATTAAAGCTTCACTCAAGGTAATTTTTGTTCAAAAAGCTTGTTCCTGAATAAATTAACTCTTATTGTTTCCGATTTCGTTCTGTTACTTAGGGATTGTGTTTTTCATAGAAAAAATTGAACTTTTTTAATGTTTAAAGTTTCTAATAATTATTGTTGGAATATAAAATAAAAATATTTGAACAAATGTATTTTTTGATAAAAAGTTATTTGAAAATGTGCATTGTATTTTTGTACTTTACAGAAAACGCTCGCAAAAATGAAATTATTATTTTAAAAAATAAAAATAAAAGTCGCGTTAAATCAGCCTGCATTGAATCCTGCAAATTTTGTTTCATTTAAAGCTCAGGTGTTTTAAATTTATGTTTGTATCAAATATGTATACAATTATTGTTATTTTAAATTAAAACAATAATTAAAAAAAATTAAACATCAAACCAAATTTCTATAATAAAAATATTTGATTATTGTATTTTTAATAAATAAATAATATTGATCACAAAACTGTTTTCTCAATTTCTGCAATTCGGGAATTTTCTAGTTTGTATATTTGATCATTACACAGCATTCGGCCTGGAGTTTTATTATTCGGGAATTTACAAATTCGATAATATTGTAAACTGTCCAGAATAACGTTTTTATAAAAATATAATTATAATTTCAAGTGATAGGGCAATTGTTCTTTCGGTTTTTAGATGTTAAAACGACAGTTCCAAGCCAGATTACGTTTCGCATTGGCAAACAATTTTATACGAACAGAATTTCACTGACACATTCATAAAAAATATCATGTTCCATAAAGTAT
>NC_046661.1:26549542-26555810 GCF_010883055.1 Belonocnema kinseyi
ACATAAAAAATCTGCTCGCTACGCGGGCACATTCTCATCTCCTAGGGCGCGCAACTGTTGGTTCTCGCGCTTCGCGCTCGGTTGTACATTTATCTCGCGCTTTGCGCTCGATTATGTATTTACCTCGCGCTACGCGCTCGGTCTTTATATTTTCGCAAATTCTTGCGTAAACATTTTTAAATGAAGACTCAAAACATCCACCACTGTAAATTTGTAATTGTGAATTCTCTTTCGTTAAAAGAGAGTTTGAGCGCACCTACGGCACGCGACTGATGGCAATCGCACTCCGCACTTAGTCTTTGCATTTGTTCCGCATTTCTTCCGCATTCGGACACAGACCGTTTAAAATCAAAGGTGAACGGACCGACAACTGTAATTTTGTGATTTTGAACTCTCCTTTGTTAAAGCTCTTATGGCTTTAACGAACACATTCTCATCACGTATCTCGTGCTTCGCACTCGATTTTGTCCAACATGTCAACTTTTCTACATTATACGCAACACTTGTATATCAATTATAATACATTTTTATGTAACTCTACCTGGGATTACTTATTAAAAAATTGCAAATAAAAAGCAAATTGTATTTATCATGATTATTTCTGTACTTGTTTCTTATTTTGCTTTAAATTGTATTCTAAGCTGCTCTGAAACATGTATCATTTCAATAAATGTATATCATTACAATTCATAATATGCATAAAAATTGAATCATACTAATTCTTATTTCCTTGTTTTTATAATTTTTTAAAATGTTTTTTACGATTAAATAAAAACTACTACGCATCTTCAAAGGGTCTAATACAGGAACCTATATAGGTTATTATATAGGAGCCTATGTTCTCTTTCGTCTTTTCTGTGCTTTTTCCAAAAAATGCATTTTTGCATTTTTTATCTTATGTTTTACGATTAAAAGAAGATCTACTCGTCCAATCGAAAAATGATTAATAACAAATTTATGGATCTTTTTAGGTGAACAACTGTTGTCTGGTAATTTAAGTTCTTACCCTGTGTCGTTTTTTTAAACAAATTTAATATTTTTATTTAGAATTTTATTTTTTACGGCTAAAGCAAAAACTAACTGCAAGGAGAAAAATGGATGTTCAAAAGTAAAATCTAGATGTTCTGGGTTAACATATTATATGTTTAACTATAGGACAATAATCTAGATATTCGAAGTTAGCATCTGTAGATCTTAAAATGTGAAATGTTACCCCCTAACATTAAAAATGTTCTACTGAAAAATCCGAGATATTACATGTATGGTTATGTCAAATTACGTCTGTAAATATTTGAGGAGTATACTTATTTATGGTCATTTAAGGAATTAATTGGTAACTTTTTTTAATTAATTAAATTAATTAATTAAACTTTAATGTTCGTACACGAACGAAAAACAGATAAGGGGTATAAAATGTCGACCAGATGATGCATTCAGTCAAGTTGAGGTTATATTCAATATTTCTAATACAAAATAAAAACGTGGATGAATAATCGGGGAACGAATGATCTGTAATCTGAATCAAATATTCTATCTATTTTAAGTTACTTAAACTCAAATTTTATTTCAAATTTATAAACCTTATGTCAAATGTGTTAAGTCAATAAACCTAAAACATAAAATCGTTATTCTCTTCTTTAAACTTAAAAAAGTCGTTATCCAATTTCATCTAAGGACATCTAATTTTTATTCTTTGGAAATGTTCCAAAATTGTAATATTCCATAATTTTAATATTGAATATATATAGCTTTGAAATATAGTCGTGAAATTGCAATGCGCGATGCGCATGCGCTCGAACGGTTTTAACATCTGAATGTGTTTCAGTTTAACATAAAAATATTTGTACGCCTAACATCTCAAAAAGATGTTAAATGTTTGGCATCAATATCTGCGTATTAGGTGCTACAATCTTTTCCTTTGAACATCTACATTTGAACATCCATTTTTCTCCGTGTGTCCTATCAAAAATTATAGCTCTTTTTTGGTTGAACAATTTTTGTCTCATTTTTTTCGTAGCTTATATCGAAAAGTGATTCATTATCAATTTGTAGTTCTTTCCAGGGCGCGCAATTTGAGCTTTTTCACCTTTTTCGTATCTTGCATATTTTGACCAAAATATGGAATTTTTGAATTTTTCATTATTTTTGGTACGATCAAATTTGGAATGTTCAACTTTTCGACAAAATTAAAAAAGTTGTTATCGTAGTCCTGTAGGACTTTCAAAAAGCAATGTTTTCCTTCTGCAGACTTTTTTTTTATCATGCGTTGTTTGGCCTAAATTGTTTATTTTAGTTTTATTTTTTTTTTATTTTGAAAATGCTATTACTCTAGTAATTTTTGATTTTTCGAAAAAAGTAATTAGGATAAATTGTTAAATTTTTTTAACACTATGAATAACCATACAAAGAGTTTTTGAATTTTTAAAAAAGTGGTCTCAGAAATATTTAAAAAGTGCCCACTTTTTGAATTTTCATCCAAAATGGCTTGCTAACGAACTTGATCTTTAGTTTAGGACACTAAACGAGTGTACCAAAGGGCTAACTAATAGATTACTTTTTACAAAAGTATCGTGTTCACAGACAGACAGATATACATACATACAAGCAGATAGACACATTCGTAAAAACCTGTTTTTCGAATTCAAGGGGTCTCAAAATGTGGACATTTGACAAAAACTGGGAGGTGAAATTTTACGCAAATCTAATACCTTCTCTGATGAGAATGTAAAAATCATATTACAATAAGTGATAATAATACTGGTCATATGTTCGACTGATTGATCACAGTAAAATATATGGAGAAAAGTATTGCAAGAAAAAATATACTATAGAAAATCTTCAAAATATTTAACTGAAGAGATTATGAAATTACTTTAAGAAATTAATAAAAATAGATACTTACTGAAACTAATGAAAATGAAAGTTTTTACCATTATAGAGTTTTAATTTCTTTTTTAATTCTTATTAAATATATAGTGCATACATTTGCTTATAAAAATTAATTTGTTTAAAATGTTCAAATGGTTCAAAATCTAAAAAAAAGTTAAGTTCTGAATTTGTTTATAAAATTTATTTGTATAATAAATCATTATTGTAAATTTGCAAGGTGTCGTAGGAAAACGTGATTAGAAATATATTCTTTGTTGATTCCGTCAACAAATTAGGCCTATTTTTCAAAAAATGCCCATACTATTAATTTGCTCATGAAAGTAGTTTAAATAATAAATCTTGAAAATGCGATTATTATAATTAATTGGAAAGACGTTCTTAATTAAATTTGTAAAAAACTGACCCTATTAGTTTTAAAAATAGCCAAATTCTGAAGTTTTTATGAAAGTTCTTTAAATAATTAACCATTCTTGTAGATTTAACAAATACCTTAGGAAAGAGTCATCGCAAAGACAATAATAGTTAACTTGGTAAACAAATTGAGTTTATTAATTGAAAAATACCTCACCTCTCAATATGTTTATGAAAATTGTTTAAATGATTAATAATTATTCTAAATTTACAAAGTATCGTAAGAAATTATCATCGAAAGACAATCTTAGTTCAGATCTTTGAATGGATAAGTGAAAAAGCCATTACTAATCTTGAGACTAGACTTGGACAAACAGGTACCAAGTTGTCACCTTTCCAGAAACCTGAAAATACAGGTCGAAGAAGGCAGGGAGTAAAATCGCATGCTCCCTCCCCCTCAACCATGGCGCTCTGTGCAACCGCACGGCTTGCACGCTCCAAAATGCGGCCCTTGTTTTGAATGAACTGGTTGAAATTAAAAAGTTTAAAATTGCATTGTCTAAAATAAAAATAAATAAAAATTCGAAGTTTTTGAATGGTTACAGTTTTAAATCTCTGAATTTTCACATTCAATACTGAATTAAAACATTTACAAACATTGAAACATTCAATTTAGTTTTCGTTTTCAAATTCTCGAATTTTAATTGCTTCATATTGAAAATTATTTATTTTTAAAAAATTTCAACTTAACATTTTCCAATTTTTTAATTTTTGAACCAGTTTCTGATTTGACTTTGAGGTCGCCTTGAAAACTTGAATAATTCCTGATTAACTTTCGTGCTAAATTATCTCTTCCAAATATGAATAGGAAATTTTTTATTTTTCTATCCGCGATTTAAAAATGTTATATTCGAAATGTACGTTTATTTGCGATTCCAACGATATGTTACTTGCAATGAAAAGATTAAAATTAGAATAAGTTGTCGCAGATATGCTTATTGTTATTTTTCAACAATTCCCGCAGTCGTTTTCAAAGACATAATCATTAATATACAATTTTAATATTTATTATGACTTTTAAAACAATTTTCAATTGTTCAAACAAATGTAAACTATTTAAACAATCATTTATTCCCCAAAAATTAAAAAAATGATCTTATTTTCTTATTGAAATGAAATATTTTGTCATTGTTTGGAGTAGTAAATTTGTCTAAAAACATTAGGTAATTATTTGAAGAATTAATTATTGTTTATTTTCAAAAATTTTTCAATTGAGCCAGAGATGTCCCATTTTATTCAAATTGGTATCATATGCTACTTTCTGTTGAATAATTATATAATTTTGACACATTTATTTTATTGTTCAATAAAGTTTTTTTCTTTAAACAACATTTATTTACTAAAGCAGTTTTTTTCGGTAAAACTTTCTGTACATAAAAATTAAGTGAAAAATGCACTTAACCCTTTTTTAATAAAACCAAAGTCAGAATCCAAAAAACGTTTCTTCGAAAATGATTTTTCCAAAAAGTTTGTTTCCAGCGAGCTGAGAAAATTTTTCTCTTAATTTTTTTAAACAGAAACTTATATTTTAAAATTGTGTATTGAATTTGAAAATTATCCTTGAATTATTATTATATAAACTCCTAATCTGTTAAGAAAACATAATAATAATAATAATAATAATTTGAAATTTAAATAGTATATATTAAAATAATTAGGTATAATTATTCATATTATTCATATCAAAATTTTATTTATTATAATAACATTTTATAGTTGAAAAAATCATTCAAACCAATGCTTAGTTAAATAATTAATTTTAAACTGTAACATGAAATTCAGCAATTTATGAAGGAATACTTAAAATTGTATACATTGAAACATTTAGCAGGTAAAAATTAAAGAATTTTACATTAATAGTTGTAGGGGTTTGTTGAAACTTGATTTTTGTTGTTGAAGATTTATCATTTTAGTTGAAATTCATCTACTTAGTTGAAAACCCGTTTTTTTTTAAGTTTAAATTAATTTTTTGAACTAAAAATAAATCTTTTTAGTTAAAACATTACGATTTTAGTTGCATATTTAGCTCTTTGGATAGAAAATAAATTATATTGTTAGAAATTAATGTTTTTATTTGAAAACTCAGCTATTTCATTTTTGGTTGAAAATATATATTTTGACTTCTTCAAGGTAAGTTGGTAAAAATTCACGCATTCTGTTGAAAATTCATTTTTATTGTTGAAAATATTAATTTTTTTAAATTGGCAATTCAAGTATTCCATTTATTCCATTCTTGTTTGTTTGTCAATTTAACTATTTGTCGTTTAAAATTCGCCTTTTTTTAAAAAATGAATTTTTTTTTTATATAAAATTACAAAACTTAAACATTTAATTTTTTTTAAACAGTGTTTTAACCGTAATAAGGTGCTAATTCTATTTTCGTAATTTTGGGCTCATAACTACTCAGCCATTCATACCGAGTATTCTTACAACAGAAATAGACCATAAAAGGAGGAAAATTTCCAAAATTGATTAGGTTCAACCAGGTAGACGAACTATAGGCAAAGGTATGTACGGTTCTTACTTAATTCCAGAAGAATGCTTTCTAGGTTTTCCCCGCAAGTAATTGAGGGGTTCAAACTTAAAAGGCCTTGCATAAATATGGGTCATATATCTCCCAAACTTAAGACTATGTTGTAGAACCGTTTACAGTTTAATATTTAGGAATTTGCAATCGTGATGTTACATTAAAATATTTAGTACTTATATTACTGTGTTCTTCTATTTTATTTGAATAACTGTACACTTTAAGGTAGTATTGTGTGTATATATTAGTTATATTTTCTCAAATATGTGATTCTAATTTCAATGTAAAAGTGCCATCAATCATTTAAAATTTTAAATCGTACAATTAAAAATAATGTAAAAAGCTCTTAATAAAAAGTTTGTAACATTTGGAAATGTTCAAGCATTTTTCTCAAATTAATATTTTGCCTGACAAACAACGCCACTGATAATAAACAATGAA
>NC_046661.1:26555910-26568235 GCF_010883055.1 Belonocnema kinseyi
CGTATGCATGAAATTAAGAATCACGCAATAGATCCAAATCGCCAATTTCTTCAATTTCTTTCAAATGGGGAGCAAGATATAAATAGAAGACCACCGAAGTCTACCGAATCCTTCAGATCGGCAATAATCGTACAGCAGAACTCCGAGGTCGAATCGTGCATTTTCGGCTTACATACGAACTCATAGTGGTAATCATGCACTTTCTGCTTTGCGGCTCCCAAACGGTAGGTATGGTGGGGGTAAATTTCATCCACGATCTGGCACCTGGCGGGGGACGATTCCCCTCGTGCGGCATCGTTGCGGCGTTTCAGGTCTGTGAGCTCTGAGTTGCACGCGCAACTGATTTCTCCTCTTTTCTTAATCTGAAAACTCGAAACTGCACTATTGCTGGTCGGAAAACTTCGGCGGTCGTATATCGAGAATCGCAGATGACGCGGGAAAAATTTAAATCTGTATACTGTACAATACCGCTTAAATATATTATATCACCTAAATGTAAGTTCAAGGTTGGTTAGAGACGTGTCAATTAAAGTTTTATACCCTTATTGGTCAGTAATTGGTCATTACAGGTGACGCGAAAATTTTTTAATCTTTCATTGTACGCAGAGTGAACGGTACATTTTCGATAAAACACATCTCAAACTAAACAACAATGCAACTATGAAAGCAGATAATTTTGAAAAAATCTAACAAATATTATTTTGTAAAGAATTATGAGTATTTGAATTTAAGAAAACGATAAGGTGTGTTGTCAAGAAATTATCGACATATTTCTTTAAAGTGTTTTTCTTTTAATCTATTGATATAAATATTTATAGATAGGTAATACAGATAGATTTATAATACAAATATTTACCTTTTTCTTTTTAGTTTTCACAATATCACAAACTAAAGAAATACTTGGACAATTTTTTTATAATTCACATTATCATTTTATCAGTCTTTAAAATTCAAATTTTCACAACATTGTCAAACATTTTTTTCCGTGAAATCGGTTACATACCTGTCATCCTATTTCCTTTAAAAGACAACAGATCATTCAAGCTATACTTTTTTCCATCTAATGGGAGCAATTTCAAATTAGTAGATAATTTCAACTTTACATAGAACGGTATTAATATTAATATTCTATCAACTATTCTGCATTTTAAAGAAATTCGAGAAATTGGCGATTTTAATGATTTGAATGTTTTCCGAATTAACATAATATATAATTAAGTATATATGATATTATAATTATAATATTATATTAACAGACATTAATATTAACATTAATATTAACAGATATTAATGCTGCCATTAATATTAATAATCTATAAATTATTGTGCTTGAGTTTTAAGCGTTTGAAGTTGAATTTATCTTTTAAACCGAAAAAATTTAAATAGCCTCTCAAAATTAGAAAATTTATTTATGAGAATCATTTAAAACAAAACAATTACAAATTACAAATACTAACAAGTAAAAAAATTGTATTAACACTTTTTTAAATTGCTAGCAATTTTAAATTTCAAAAATCGAAGTCCCAAGTAGGCCTGAAAAAAGTATAATATAAGCAAATTCTAGGAAGCTATAGTTTGTAATTGTTTAATTCCAAATCAATTGAAATTCAAAATTGAATATTTTAAATATTTAATTCTAGAAATTTTCAAGAATTTTAAATCAAAATTATTTATAAATTTAGAATTGTTATATTGCAAGAAACTTAAAAGGATTGGATAAGTTTTTTTACTAAAAATTTAATGACTTACCTATAATTCATTTAGTCTGAGTTTCAAAATATTGGCGCCATCCTACTTTCTATAATGTTTCCAATCGTTTTCAATTGGTTAGCCATTATTCTGAGTTAGAGGTTAAGTTTTCACTACGGCATTTTGATTTTGCCCTAATTATTCACACGCGGTTTTTTACCCTGTAAATTAAATTTCAACAATATGGATTTTGGTAGGAACTTCACTGAAAATTATTTTATCTTTTTTATGAACCTCAACATTTTTGAACGTTCCAACTTTTTTTATACATAAAATATCGGTCTCAAACTTTAAAAAATGCAAGGGCCGAAAGAGAACTACGTTTAAGTACAAATCTTAATAATAAAAGATGTAAAAAAAAATTTTCAACTATCAATTCCATCGGCATCAGTCGGTAACATTGTACACGAAAATACGAACCCTCTAGAGCCTCGTCTAGTGGCCGCCAGGGTTCGTATTTTCGTGTACAACGTTACCGGCTGATTCCGATAGAATTGATGGTTGAAATATTATTTTTTTACATCTTTTATTATTAAGATTTGTACTTAAACGTAGTTTGCTTTCGGCTCTTGCATTTCTCAAAGTTTGAGACCGATATTTTATGTATAAAAAAAGTTGGAACGTTCAAAAAATGTCGAGGTTCAGAAAAAAGATAAAATAATTTTCAGTGAAGTTCCTACCAAAATGCAGTACCTAAACGTACTTTATTGTACTCTTATACATTTTCCAAAGTTTCAGCTCGATATTTTATTTACAAAAAATGTTCTAAGGTTCAAACAAAACATTCAGTGAATTGAAAAAGTGAGGTCGGTAATATAGGAATTTAGTTGTGTCACATGCCCTTATACTCAATTCGTAATCCGATTGGGAAGAATTGATACAATTAGCAACAATTTAAACCGATTCAACTTTTGATTAGTAATCGTTATTATTCGTGTCCAATCGATTATTTCTAGAAGGGTTGCTGAAAGGAAAACACACTGAACTTGTTTGAATCGAGTAGTAAGTTAATACATACGGAAAATACCTAATGACTTGCGCTCTATTGTGAAACGTGGCAACACCGCTTTCAGTTCCGTTTTCAAGCGATGTCAAGTATTTATATAGTCAGTTCGCGACGGGCTTCGGAAACGTGAATAGTCTTATTATAGCGTCGCGAAGAGGAAGTTTTTCTTTGTTTGTTGTGCTCATTGTATGGGTGAGTATAAAAACTTTACTTTACACCTGCTTTTAAATATTTCATCTTACGTTAAAAGTACCTTTTGTAAATAATTGAATAACAATTTCTGAACCAAATTGAGTCCATATTTTGCTCATTCGAGCAGTAGAACGTCACCCCCTTCAATCACTTCCGATTCCATGAACAGGAATGCCACGAAACAATGTAAACATATCTGGACATAGCGTCCTTTCTTTTGACAACGAATTTCGTATATCCCGAAAGACAATAGGTTCCATTTTATTCATTCGTGTTTGATTTCAAATGCATGCTTTAGGGCTTTGTGTAATTTTCAAGACTTGCTCCGATCGGATATGAGGACATTTTTGAAAAATATAAAGCCGATTTTAAAGCTCTGTCGGTCCTCTTGTAAATATATTACGTAATAGACTAAAGGAATAATAAAGAAGACTATTTAAATTGATTATTTGTGGACATCTTATGTACTGTCTCAAATTTATCTTATACTATTCGGAAATGATACATTTGATTAAATATTAGGATAATTAGTGAATGTATGCTTTTCTGGGCGTGTACACCCTGTGTGTAAAAAGGCGACCTCGATTTTTGTACCTTTCTAAATATCGTACGCCCTAGTATAAGTAAGCTGACCCTGAAGGGTGTTAACACATCACGCGAGACTTTCAGTTGTCCATATGGCAACATAATAATCTGCCAATATTGTATAAATTAGTATCAATCAAAATTCAATATAATTGCATAAGACTTGTGTCAAAACTAGGTATCAAAATATTTTTCAATATTCCTACTGCAAATAAACTGCATAACTAATTGAACGTAACTGGACTACTGACGCAAAGAAGAGAAGTTGCCTGAGCTTTTTTATATGATCTAAAGGTTTACTTTAAAACTTTGTACACTTGCGCAGATGCTTTTATCGTAATTTTCCCAAGTTTGTAGTGTGTGATTTCAGAGAAATGGGCAACTGATAGGAAATTAGATAATTTTATACATATGTGATTGATCAGTGAGTAAGGATGCGTCATTGAAACGTATCCAGGAACTTATTCACAAAATTGATTTTACTCTCCGCTCGTGCTCATTTTTGAGGGTCTGAATGGGGGGACAAGTCAACTGTAAAAAATGTATTTGAAAACGTGTACATTAAGTTCGTAAATATATACTTTTTATATTGAATTCACTTTTATATGTTTGGAATGTTTTTAATGTACGATACTAGTATATTTTTCCTACCATACGGACCATTTTTTTGCAACAACTTACATTCGCACGAATTGAGATGTCGAGTTTACAATTTAGGAAATTAAATAATAGGCACTAAAGAACTTTTTTATTCTTCTACATTGTTAGAAGTAAACCCATTTTTTTTTCAAGATTTTTTGATTTTTTTTTGTTATAATTTCAAACTTTTACTAGTATACAAATCTTCATTAGTGTCTTTTATTTAAATTTCTAAGTGGGAAAATCGGTATTGCAATTTGTGGAAGCATAAGTTGTTGCGAAAAAAATTGTGATTATGATAGGAATCTATGTAAGTATTGCATAGCCTTTAAGGGCATGAGAAATTTCTTTTCCTGCACTTTTTATTTTCAATTTTTAATTTTCAAAAACATGATAGCATCCAGACGTCAAGAGCAATCATGCGGACGTATGTACAATAATATTTTTCTGTAAAGTTACAAATTGTGGATATAAAATTGTGGGAAACTAAATGTTCATATCGCACAGTATCACATGTCTTTGATTGTTGTTGACGTCTGGGTGATATTATTAATGTGGATAAAAAGTGTGGGAAACTAATATCGGGACAGAAAAATCTGACAATTGGGAAAAATTAGCTCTATCAGTGAAAAAAAAATCACACGGAATTCGCATTTCGCAAAGCTGATTCAAAATATTTCTACCTGTTAAATGACGTTTCTCGTATCTTGGTAAAAAATGTATTGCAAGATCAACAAATCTGGAGAAAATCAATTTGTGAATGGAGCCCAACTTTTAAAATTAAAAAGTATTAAAAATTCTGGTCACCCCAATTGTTAATGAAAGAGAAAATTATCTGCGGCTTGAATGGAGATATCGAGAAGAATGGAGACTTAAAAGAAAGAGTATAGTTTACTGATAATGCTCGGACCAATAAAAAGTTTATAAAATTGTGTATTTATCTGTAAATTGAGTTAGCATATTTTGGACCTTAATGAGCTATGCTAAAGTAAAAAAGGTCAATATACAATTTAATCGACTTTTTACTGGTCCGAGCTTTATCAGTATCCTAAACACTTTCTTTTAAGTCTTGATTCGTCTCGATATCTCCATTGAGGATTGAGATTAGAGTTGAAAAATTGCGAAATTAAGTACACAGCAGTAATATGAACGTTGGATACTCTTTAAAGTTTTAAAAATGGAATGTATTTCCAGAAATTAAGGAGTTTACAAACATTCAATAATGCCTTTTATTTGATTTCCCAAATTTTCATCGGTATCTCAATTTGTGCGGACGTAAGTTTTTTCAAAAATTATTTTGAGGTTAATAGCCACCTAGCAGTCTTTGAATTTAGAAAGCAACTCTTTTATTCTTATCAGTTATAAAAATATTGTTTATAAAGTGTTTACAAGCTGCTTTCACTTTGGAGCTCTGATTTAATACAACGCATTATTATTGCACAACATGAGCAACGTGAATTCCTATATCAAAGGTCGAACACGCACAATCACGTGGCACTCAAGATTTCTCAGCATGGCTTTGTCCGCCCAATGACGTCATGATCGATAAACTCAAACACACCCTATGTGCGATACGACTATTTGTGAGTGGTGAATCATTGACTTATTCCGCGAATCCAACTACCATTGATTTTCTAGTCGGGGGAGTCGCCTAATCTCCATGATGTATTGACTTTAAAGTGGCCTGAGAATGAGGGGTTTTCCTATTTAGGCAACGTTAAGCACGTTAAGTAATTAAGTAATTTCTCATTTCGGTAAAATTTCTTTTAAACTTATCTAAACTCTTATAACACATCTTTGAAAATATTGCAACAATATGTTGAGTTACTAATTGTCTAGAAAGCTTATAAACCAATAAATAAATCCAGCAGACATTCAACTGCAAGACGTATTTAAATGAGTCAAAAGGAGCGGTGAACTGACTAAAAATTTAATTTTTATAGAAAACGTAAACTTTTAATGATACAAGGTGGGAAGTCCAAACAAATATAGTTAATAATTTCTACTTTTTCATGTTTTTTCTTTAAATAAATCCGAAGATTCAGGAGAAGCTGCTTTCACGTGGTGTATGGCTGGCCCCTATTCGATATAACGTAGAACGAAGTAAAATGATAAAATTAATTGAATCGGTTCAGCCCACTGAAAAATGTATGGGATGGTATAAAAAAGAAGTAAACATTTTTTTAATCGATTAAGGGCATGTGACCTACTCAGATCCCTATATTAGCGACCTCAATTTCAGATCACTGAATTTTTTTTTTTTTTTTGAACTGAAGAACGTTTGTTGTAAATAAAATGTAAAAAACGTATGTAAACGTAATTTACTGTCGGCTCTTGCATTTCTCGAAGTTTAAAGCCGATATTTTACATATAAAAATTGCTAAGATTCACCGAATTTCAGGTACAAAGAAAATATGACAAAAAATGGTCCTAGTTTTAATTTCCTTGAAAATAATTTTTAGCGAAATTCCTACTCAAATGAAGTATACTGACGTAGTTTATGGTCTTCTGATACATTTTCCAAAGTTTAATTCCGATATTTTATTTACAAAAAAAGTTTTCAAGTTAAAGAAAAATTCAGTAAACTGAAAAAGTGAGATCGGTTATATACACTGTAAAAGAAGTTGGTGTAAATTTACATCCCGCGACGATGGAAATTATTCGATCGGCGTGGCACATAGTAAATAAGCAGAATTCTTTAAAAATACCTATTTTCCTACTCAACCTACGCGTGCCATTCAAAAAAATGTGTCCGCCACGCGGGCACATTTTCGTCGAGCGCTGCTCGCGCGGCTCGTAAGTTTGAGCGCGCCTTGGGCGCGCAACAGTTGGTTGTAGCGCTTCGCGCTCGATTGTACGTTTATCACGCGCTTTGCGCTCAATTATGTATATGCCTCGCGTTACGCGCTCGGTTTTTGTATTTTGGCACATTTTTGCGCAAACATTTTAAAATTAAGACACAAAACATCCACCACTGTAATTTTATGAATTTTCTTTCGTTAAAAAAGCTTAGCTTGGGAGTTTGAGCGCACCTACGGCACGCGACTGAGGGCAATCGCACTCCGCGCTTAGTCTTTGCATTTCTTCCGCATTCAGGCACAGACCTTTTAAAATCAAAGGTGAACGGACCGACAACTGTAATTTGTGATTTTGAACTCTCTTTTGTTAAAGCTCTTTTGGCTTTAACCAACACATTCTCATCACGTATCTCGTGCTTCGCACTCGATTTTGTCCAACATGTAAACTTTTCTACATTATACACAGCACTTTATATCAATTATAATACATTTTTTATGTAACTCTGCCTGGGATTACTTATTAAAAAATTGCAAAATAAAAGGCAAATTGTATTTATCATGATTGTTTTTGTATTTATTTCTTATTTTGCTTTAAATTGTATTCTAAGCTGCGCTGAAAATTTATCATTTCAATAAATGTATATCATTACAATTCATAATATGCATGAAAATTGAATGATAATAATTCTTATTTCCTTGTTTTTATCTTTTATTTTTAATCTTGTTTTTTACGATTAAATAAAAACTACTGCGCAACTGCATAGGGTCTATTACAGGAACCTATATAGGGTCTTATAGAGGATCCTATGTCCGTTTTCGTCTTTTCTGTGCTTTTTCCAAAAATTTAATTTTTTTTTTTTAATCTTATTTTTTACGGTTAAAAGAAGATCTACTCCTCCAATCGAAAAATGATTAATAATAAATCTATAGATCTTTTTAGGCGAACAACTTTTGTCTGGTAATTTAAGTTGATACCTTGTGTCGTTTTTTCAAACAAATTTATCTTTATTTTGAATGATATTTTTTACGACTAAAGCAAAAACTGCGTGCCCTATAAAAAATTATAGCTCTTTTTTGGTACGATCAAATTTGGAATGTTCAACTTTTCGACCAAATTTTGAAAATGCTCTAACTCTGATAATTTTTTTTTTATAGAAAGAAGTCATGGGGATAAATTGTTGTGAGTTTCTGAGTACTATGAACAATCGTACATAGAATTTTTACATCTTGAAAAAATGTGGTTTCAAAATTTTTTTGTACGATCAAATTTGGAATTTTCAACTTTTTGACCAAATTGAAAAAGCTGTTATCATAATCTTGTAGAGCTTTCAAAAAGCAATGTTTTTCTTCTCCAGACTTTTTTTTCGTATCATGCGTTGTTTGGCCTACATTGTTCATTTAGGTTTTTTTTTTATTTTGAAAATGCTATAATTCTAGTAATTTTTGATTTTTTGAAAAAAGTCATTAGGATAAATTGTTAAATTTTTTGAATATTATGAATAACCATACAGAGAATTTTTGAATTTTTAAAAAAGTGGTCTCAAAAATATTCAAAATGTGCCCACTTTTTGAATTTTCATCCAAAATGGCTGGCTAACGAACTTGACCTTTAGTTTAGGACACTAAACGAGTGTACGAAACGGCAATCTAATAGATTACTTTTTTCAAAAGTGATCGTGTTCACAGACAGGCATACATACAGACAGACACATTCGTAAAAACCTGTTTTTCGGATTCAGGGGGTCTCAAAACGTGGGCATTTTACAAAAACTGGGGGGGGGGGAGTCAAATTTTACACAAATCTAATACCTTCTCTGATCAGAATGTAATAATGCAAAAAAGTTTGCACTTTCGACAAAATTAAAGAAAAAACTAAGTGTCCTCTAAAAAATTATTCATGAAAAACTTGAATGAGTCTTTTTATTTTTTTATAGCTTGCGTTGTTTGTCAAAAAATTAAACCTTTTAATTTGATTCATATACGAATAAACAAAAACTGCGCATCCTATAAAACAGTAATAATAAACATTTTTAGCTTTTTTTTTTTGGATAAACAAGTTTTTTTGTAGCTCATGTCGTTTGTCTAAAAATTTATTTTATTTTTAATTTTTAATATTCTTTTTTACGACTACAAATAAAAACTACGCGTCCTATCGAAAAGTGATTGTTAAAAAATTTGTAGATCTTTTAAGGGCGCGTAATTTTATTTTATTCAATTTTTTTGGTATCTTGCCTAGTTTGACCAAAACATGGACTTCTTGGATTTTTTATTATTTTTCGTACGATAAAATTCTAAATTTTCGACCAAATCAAAAAATTTGTTATGATAATTTTGTAGGGCTTTCAAAAATTAATGTTTTTTTTTCACTTGACTTTTGTTCATATCATGCGTTGTTTGGCTTAAAATTTTCATTTTAGTTTTTGTTTTTTTTTTTATTTTAAAAATGCTCTAATTCTGGTAATTTTCTTTTAATAGAAAAAAGTCATAAGAATAAATTGTTTGAGTTTCTGAGTACTATAAATAACAGCACATAGAATTTTAAAATCTTGAAAAATGTGGTTTTAAAGATTTTTGGTATGATGAAATTTTGAAATTTTCAACTTTTCGTCCAAATGAGAAAAGTTGTTCTGAAAATCTTGTAGGGCTTTCAAAAATCAACGTTTTTCTTCTCTTGAATTTTTTTCATATCATGCGTGTTTTGGCTTAAAATGTTCATTTAATTTTTTTTTTTGGATTTTGAAAATGCTCTAACTCTGATAATTTACTTTTTACACAAAAAAAGTCATTAGGGTCAATTGTTTAAGTTTCTGAGTACGATAAAGAACCGTTCATAGAATTTTGAAATCCTGCAAAAAATTTGGTTTTAAAAAGTTAAGGTACGATCAAATTTTGAATTTACAACTTTTTTACCAAATAAAAAAATTTGCTATGACCATCTTGTAGGGCTTTCAAAAATCAACGTTTTTCTTCTCTTGACTTTTTTCATATCATGCGTTGTTTGGCTTAAAATTTTCATTTTAGTTGTTTTTTTTTTTTTTTTTTTTTGATTTTGAAAATGCTTTAACTCTGATCATTTTGTTTTTATAGAAAAGTCATTAGGATAAATAGTTTGAATAACTACTATGAATAACCGTTCATAGAATTTTGAAATCCTGAAAAACGTGGTTTCAAAAAGTTGAGGTACGATCAAATTTAGAATTTTTAACTTTTCAACCAAATCAAAAAAGTTGTTATAACCACCTTTTAGGACTTTCAAAAATCAGCGTTTTTCTTTTCTTAACTTTTTTTCATGGCATGCGTTGTTTGGCTTGAAATGTTCATTTTAGTTTGTTCTTTTGGATTTTGAAAATGCTCTAACTCTGATAATTTGCTTTTTATAAAAAAATGCATTAGGATAAATTGTTTGGGTTTCTGAGTACTTTGAATAACCGTTCATAGAGTTTATAATCTTAAAAAAATGTGGTTTCAAAAAGTTGAGGTACGATCAAATTTTGTATTTTCAAATTTTCGACCAAATCAAAAAAGTTGTTATGACGATCTTGTAGGGCTTTCAAAAATCAACGTTTTTCTTCTCTTGAATTTTTCATATCATGCGTTGTTTGGCTTAAAATTTTCATTTTAGTTGTTTGTTTGTTTTTTTTTTTTTTTTTGATTTTGAAAATGCTTTAGCTCTGATCATTTTGTTTTTATAGAAAAGTCATTAGGATAAATTGTTTAAATAACTACTATGAATAACCGTTCATAGTATTTTGAAATCCTGAAAAATGTGGTTTCAAAAAGTTGAGGTACGATCAAATTTTGAATTTTCAATTTTTCGACCAAATCAAAAAAGTTGTTATAACCACCTTTTAGGGCTTTCAAAAATCAACGTTTTTTTTTCTTAACTTTTTTTAATAGCATGCGTTGTTTGGCTTCAAATGTTCATTTTAGTTTGTTTTTTTGGATTTTGAAAATGCTCTAACTCTAATGATTTTCTTTTTATAGAAAAAAGTTATTAGGATAAATTGTTTAGGATTCTGAGTAATATGAGCAACCTTTCATAGAATTTTGAAATCTTGAAAAAATGTGGCCTTAAAAATTTTGAGAACGTGCTCACTTTTTGAATTTTGATCCAAAATAGCTGGTTCACGAACTTGTTCTTTCTTTTTAGGCCTTAAAAAAGTGTGCCAAAGCAGAATCCAATCTGATCAATTTTTTGAAAGTTATCGTGCCTACAGAATACAAGATACAGACAGGCAGACAAACACCTTCGTAAAAATCGTTTTTTCTGATTCAGGTGGTCTCAAAACGTGAAGCTTTTATGAAAACCGACGAAGTGAAATTTTACATAAAACCAATACCTTCTCATTAGATGAGAATGTAAAAAACATGCAGGACGTGAATTTCCCATCGTTGACTGTGAAATTATTTACGGGTCGTAAGTCAACACACACAGTCAAAATTATATTTTGTCGTTTGGTCTCCCTACACTGTTCCGCTAACCCCAAACATCCTCATAGTTTGGCACGACGTACACTCGCTAGATCCGAATGGAACTCCCTCGCGGTATAAAAGTACACGTCCTGAAAATTCACATTGAATAAAATAAAAATGCAAATAGAACAGCCTTCATTTTATTTTCACATTGTCACTTGCAGTGAAATCGCATTAGATTGCAAATAAAAGTACTATAGTATAGTGAATTAATAAGGTTAGATATTGTAATTTAAAATAAACTGCACGTATAATTACTAGCTGATTGTAAATATCACTAAAGCTTTTTTTACAGTGTATGTAAGTATTTGATTGTGTCACATGCCCTTAAGGCTGTTGTAATCTTGGTTTAATCTTAAAATTCAATTGCTTCATATTACTCTATAAATTAGCATTAAATACACTAGAACGTGGAATTAAATACTGTTTTGGGCGTGGCTTTTAGTGGCCTTCTACATAAATCCGGACAATCCAAACGTAAACAGCCAAGGTCGAAGGAACCAGTTGCTTTTGGACACATGTTAACAGCTGGCAAAACTTATTAAATTAAACATTTTTTATTTAAGATCGAAATTAAATCTACTTTCATATGAATAATTTTATGCAACGAACTTAGACATTAAGAAAGATCCACAATTCAAAATTTGATTTTCAAACTACCTCCTTTCCGACTTATTAAAGATAAATACAAAACAAAAGAAAAAAGAGGTAGAAAAGGGAACAAGTCAGCGAAAACAATCCTTTCACTTTTTCCTTATTATTTCTCGGTCTTATTTATACTATTGTAGGATAAATAAATCCAAATCTTTTCTAATTAAAAGATTATATTTTATGCAATTTTTACAGTACAAATACTAGAAAAATAGTTTCCGACAAAATATAT
>NC_046661.1:26568335-26580150 GCF_010883055.1 Belonocnema kinseyi
TCTATCGCTGCAAGTCGCCAGCATTCTCCAAAATGTTTATTTTACGACTTCTACGATTCCTCGAAACCGCCTGCCTCAGCTCAAGTTAGCTTCAGTATGATTTCCATAATAATTTTCACTTCACTATTAGGAATTAAACCATTTTTTTTCTGCATACATACTTTTTTGAAAAAAGTAGTTTGTCAAGATATTTCGTCCTAGTATTAATTGATTTAGGAATTTCTTTTGTGTGATTTTGTAACGTTTTAAACGCCACAAACAAGGTTTTTTTCATGAAAGTAAAATAATAGCATTTCACTTAACTAAGAAAACATTCTTCTTGCACATTTTCAAAAACTTCTAAGCCAACTCACAATTTTTTTCGCTGGGCCGAAACTGTTCGATTGCTTTGAGTATTTTCACTCCTGCAGAGAGTACAGAGTGCTTACTTATCATTGATACATTAATCCTTTTGAAGCAGTATTTTGATAATAAATAAATATTGCTATAAGAAGTTCTTAAAAGAATTATTTTATAAATATGCGAGTACGTATGTCGTATTCGAAAAGCTTTTGTTGGACTTATCTGGAATTTTCCATTGGGTGATAGGAATATTCTGATACATATTCTGTAACCTGATAACGTCATTCAACCTTTATTTTTAATTGATTTAACTTCCGATAAACAAATTACAAGCGTATCGAAAAGATTAGCTCACTTGTTTAAAACCCGAGACAACAGGCTAAACGCGTTTCAGTAAACATAACGTGACTCGGAGCAAAAATGTAATCAGAATGTTGAAGGACTTTCATACATACACATCTCTAACCGGAAACATCTTTCTTTTTCTCGAATAAATTCAATTCACTTTCTTCATTTCATAATTAAGGACTACCTAAAAATGTTTTGTACTGACGATGAAACTTTTAAAGTCAATTGTTTCATTAAAAAAGGTGCTTAGGGTCATGTGACGAGTGGTCACGTGACCAGATTCCTAATTTACCCTCACTTTTTTTTTCCCAACTTACTTCTACACGAAGCGCCACATCGAGTTAGAAATATTGGACAATAAATAAAAAGTACTAAGAAACGAGGGTCTGATCCTACATTTAAATAATTATGGTAAGGTAGGAATCTGGTTACATGACCCACTCATCACATGGTCTTAAATTTTGTTATCCCAATTTGGTCCAACTACTTTGCAGTTTTTCTAATAGACTTTGATTGAATTTGGAGTGGCAGGCTTATATTGAAGACTCATAGCGGCATAGCCAATGGCTTGTTCTAAATTGGAAAATGTGACTAAACAAATTTTGGTTTTGTAGAGCGAGAGAAGGACAGACAATACGGAGAGATCCCTGTGGAGCCAATAAGCAGCTGCAGGGATGAGAATGGCTACGTGCCAACAGTTGGACGCTGGGGCAGTGAATGGCCAAGTTGACTCACGACGACGGAAATTTGCTGTCAGCCGTCTGGACAGGCTCGCGGGCCCTGGATCAGGAATGTGCCTCTACCTTTGCCGGTTTGGGCACACTACGAGTCTCCAACCTTGAATGTTCCAACCATTGAACAATATGAGGAACTAGCGGGATGCGTTGAACTCGAAACGCAGCGCTTATTGCGCGAAAATCGATACGATACCGTCGATAATTTTCTGAGGTTGTTCATTAAGTATTTTTTACTTTGCAATTTCGGAATTGTGTAATTCAGATACTAATCATTTAAGTTTCTTTATTAGGTTCTACAAATTTTTCAAAGAGAGCGATGAAACTCTAATGGACCGCTTCTACCGAAAATATCAACCAGTCATTACTCCCCAACATCACACTTGCGTTGGGCTCGGCTTTGAGTTGCTGAATCGATTGTGCAAGTTAAGCAAAAAGTTCTCTGGAATAGAAAATGGCCTTTACTTGGTATCGTGTGAAGAGGTATGTCATAGTTATATTCGATACGTATTTAACTTAAGAAAGACAGATGGCCACGGTCTTCAGGTTCAGTTTTATTTTAATTTGTAAAATGATGAGAAACCAAGGATTGACAATTTGCGAAGACAGGTGTACCGTTGTTCTGAAGCAAAATGAAATTACTTCACGTATTTTAAATTAAACTAGTTTCCTGTAGTAACTGGTAGATTATATTAGACAATAAACCTGTTAGCTCACATTCTTTCTCAAAACCCCCAATTATCTCAACTCGCATTAAGCCTCCAAATGAACTCTGATGTGCTCAACCCGATGGGTTTTTTTTCAATACCTAAAATCGCCTACCATCTGCAATCAGGTTTATATTAGAAACGCATTCGCCTAAAGATTTGTCTAGGGAAGTAGTAAACTGCAGATTCGAATTATTCGTAAGGTTATCTCTATCCTAAAATCCATGCTAGTATAAAAAAAACTGACCCTATACTAAAAGTAGACGAGAAAAGTGTTCCTGCTTATGAATAAAATGAGAAAATAACATTAAATATTTCGTCATATAAAATGGTTGTACATTATTTCCAGACTTACTTCTTGAAATTTAAAGACACTGACAAAATACTTCAGACCTACTCTCTCATCAAACAGCGATGGGTCATACCATAAAAATAAAGTTAGCTTCTACTATCTGCGAGAAAAGCATAGACATCTGCCTTTGAAGCTTAACAACTCAGTCAAAAAAAATGCTAGCGCAACAAAAAAACTGTCCTATGAAAGCTAAAAGTGTTCTACGTAAATAAGCTTGAAGACGTTTATGTAAAAAAAAATTTGTGCTTACCAGACTGAAAAATGTAAAAAAAGTAAGGATTTTCGGGTACATTTAAGAACGGTCAAGTTTAGAGCATTATTTCTTATACAAGGGGCGATGGGAAAAATTCATGAGTATGAGGTAAACTGTTGTGAACCAGTTTCAGTTGAGAAATTTAAAAAATAATAAAAATTGTTAATTAAAAGTATAAAAATGTGCAACTTTATTATCTTCAGTTCTAATACAGATATTAAAGCGATTCAAACTGTAATGGATAGGCTCTGTAATTATTTTTAATCGCACGGAAGGATGTGATAGTCTTATTTTTTGTGAAAATCGCGATATTTTTAGACATTTTTTTTGGTTGGAAAACAAGTGGCAGAAAGCAGGAGGGGCCCGTTGTTTGTTTTACTGCCGACCGCTGGTGCCTTTCTTCGACCCGTGGTTCTGAATCCTTGGATGACACCTGCTCATGGGTCGAAGAAAGGGACCAGCGGTCGGCAGTAAAAAAAACGTGGCCCCCCTGCGTTCTGTCACTTCTTTAACAAAAAATATCGCGATTTTTACAAAAAATAAGACTGTCACATCCTTCCGAGAAATCGGAAATAATTACAGAGCATATCCATTACAGTTTGCAGTTTGAATCGCTTTAATATCTGTATTAGAACTGAAGATAATATATTTGCGCATTTTTGTAGCTTTAAGCAACAATTTTTTTTTTCTATTATTTCTCAACTGCAACTGGTTCACAACAGTTTTCCTCATACTCACGAATTTTTTCAAATTTTTCCCATCGCCCCTTGTATAAGAAATAATACTCTGAACTTGTCTGTTCTTAAATATACCCGAAAATCCTTACTTTTTTTTTTACATTTTTCAGTCTGCTAAGTAGAAAATTTTTTTTACATAAACATGTTCAAGCTGATTTACGTAGAACACTTTCAGCTTTCATATGACTATTGTTTAGTTGCGCTAGCATTTTTTTTGACTGAGCTTTTAAGCTTCAAAGGCAGATGCCTATGATTTTCTCGCCGATAGTAGTGTCATTTATAATTTTTACTTAAGCAATTATGTTTTGATTAAACAGACGATTGGAGACATCTCAGGGTACGTGGGAGGTCCTCCAGCAGCTGACAGTGGCGAAAAAGAACACGTTCTTGTATGCTTGAAAATTCAGATTGATGGGCGTCGAGGTATCATGTTACTGGATCCAGGTTATCACATTGCCCGGGTGATTACGGTAATGGCAGATAAGATGTACCCGCACACAGGTTGGTTCACTCAGTCGGACGAGTCTGAAGTTAAGAAAGAGTACAACTACGTTTTATGCGCCGAAGACCCTTACTATGTCGAGTGGCACGAAAAGCAAACTAGCCCTAGTGCCTTGGAGCGATCTCAGGTCGCTCTAATTTACGTCGAAAGACCATATCTTACTGCCATTGATGTCACGGAACGAAGAAACATAGTCTACAATTTTAGGAGTTTGTTAGCCAGGGATAGTAAGGGTCACGTTGTTGCTGGATTTTACTTCAAAGTCACTATGAACCCACCTGATGAACAGGATTTTACCATTTTCTACCAGGCAATTGAAGGAAAGAAGAAGAGAAAGCTGTCATTAAGCAAGTTCTTCAACCATGCCAAGGTGCGTTAACTCATTTGGCGGATATCAGCTCTACAATTTAGCGATTCTGGTTTAACTACTTCAACGAACCATCTTTTTTTGCACATCTTCCTTTAATTATTTTTGCAATGTTTTTTTTTTTTATATTCTTTGCAGATTAATTCAGATGAAGCAGATGTTGTGAGAGAGTGTGCTCGTCAGTTGGGAATGAGTCAGAAGGATTTAGAAGATCTCCTGGCAGCTCTGGCTACGGTAATGAGAGATGCAGCGTTTGTAGCACAGCTTTTGACGATTAATTCGAGAATCAACACGTTGGCGGAAGACAATTAACAGATGTCAACTCACCCCGCGTGGTTCAACAGAAAGTTATTTTACTTAATCAGCCTATGCTTATTGTTAATGTCATTTTCCTACTTAGTTTATTTTATGTATTGTTATTGGGCTAATTATTTCTTCAGGTATTATGGACTTGGGTTGGAGTACCTAGTTAAATCTTACTTTTTTAAAGCCAGGGATGTAGTTGTATAGGCATTAGATTATTTTTTCTTAATATAAGTTTATTATTTAAAGAGATGTGAATTTTCAATAAAATTGACAAGCATATAAAGTGGGACTTCGATCAATGTAGCCCTTCATAAATGTTATGAGTTCACTCATAATATACATAATCTAGCTTTAGGTTGCACATTCATGTTTAATGTTTATTTTTAAGCGGTTAAACTAACCATAGAATTCGATAGGAACCACTAGAAAGAGTTAACTTCAATTTATAAGAAAATAATAAAAATTTGTATGGACTTTTGACGGCTACTCGACATGCGAAAACATGGCGCGTTAGGGTGGTCCAAAAGTATGCGTGTAGAAATTCAATTTTTGGTAAACGATCCCCCCAAGTGTTAGTTTTACGAAAATATGAATTCCACATTTTTTCTACTCGATCAACATTAACCCATGACCCCAACCCCGGATTTTTAAATTAAAATGTTGTTGGAAAAGCGCTGTTTTCGAAAAAATGGAAGAAAGAAATAATTGTTACTTTTTGTAAATTAGTATTTAGTCACCTTTGAGGAATGTGCAAGAAATAATTTTCACGTAATAACTCAAGTTGAACCAACCAAATACCTTCCCTACAAAAAAAGATTCATTAAAAATCGATTGACTACAATTTAAAAATGAAGTCGACAATCGAGAATTTTGGTAAAACGCAATTCAAGTCAAATATGGTGAATTAAATTTAATATCCAATTGTTAAATCGTAATTATAAAATTTATCAGTGAATTGAATGTCTATACCTGCAGTGAATTGTAAACATTCACTAGAACTATAGTGCGGTCTACTACACTGCATTGTTTCGCAAGCCAATGAGCCGTCTTTTGAAGTTAATTGACGACTTTCAATTTAGAGTGAGTTTTGTAAATATTTTTGTATTATCCAATAGTGGTTAATATAAAAATGGAGATAAGTCATGGGATGCATTTAATTGCACGTAAATTTAGAGACCGGAATTGCTTTCAATTGAAGTAATGTAACAAAATTTTCATTCATTGGATTATAATATAATACAATATTATTAAATAATTATTGTGGTTAATTGATAATGCGGAATAAAATTTGTTATTTAATATTTACCTTAGGTCTATAGTTCAGTAAATATTTATTGTTTTATGAGAATAAAAACTGACTTCGGACATATAAATGAATAATATAATACAAATAATATTTAGCGAAATTTGTTAAATCAAAGTAATTATTAAAACTTTCAATTCAATATTTAAAGTAATATAATTAAATCAGAAAAAAGTGAGACAATGGTCGTGGGGGCTAAAGTGTAGGCTTTGGACCCACTCCTTCGGCTTGCGGGTTCGATTCCCGCCTCGCACTCTGGAAGAGTCTCGATGGCCCATGCGGTGAACACTAGCCTAGCAAGGGAGTTGTTCATCTCCGGAGAGTCGTGGGACCGGTACCTCTAGAGAAAAAGGTTTTCTCTAAGTACTTAAGGCTGTTGCTCTTGGTGGTTCGGAACCCACCTTAAACTGTAGGTCCCCCTTCCACCACCAAGTAAGTGTGGAGGGTGTGTAAAGGAATAGAGAAGGTGTAAGAAAAATGTAAACCCTTAGGGGACACATTAGAAGCTTCCATTCCATAATTAAATCAGAAAATAGTAGAAAAACCCTCTTGTTGTTAAAATTAAAAATTCGTGAATTATGTGAATTTAAGAGTATAATAAATAAAAAAAGGTGTAATTTCTACTAAATTCAAATTAATAGAAACGTTTTTCAATAAAAAAATTTAGTCTACATTGACAAAATGAAATGTAACGAATTTTTAATAATTTTTGAACTTCGAAGATTTAGTAAGTACATTAAAAACAGTGATATGGGTGAAGATGTTGTTTCTCCAGAACACGAATTAATTATGTAAATTACTGTGGGTGATAACAGAAGGAAAAATTTGAAGCAGGTGCATGTTATATAGACAACAATAATGATCTGTCAAATAGGCACATTTTTCTTTTTTATTCATGTTCATTTCACAATATAAATTTTGAAATAAAGCAGTAGGGATAATACATTCGAACCATGTACAATGAATAATTTTAAATTATGAACATTTACGATTTACTTCACATGAAACAAGGTTTAAAATCGTAGAAATTTTAAAATCTATGAAAAGAAAAATTTAGAATAACAAGAATGATAAATTCAACTATTACTTAAACCTAAGAAATAATTATTTTATGTTGCTGAGCATTTAAAATGACCCAAGTTTAGGTTAAACTGATCTTCAAATTCAAAGATTTAAAACTGAAAAAATTTCAATTTTCAGTAGGTATTATAAACCAGGAAAATTTTTTATTAAAGCATTAAAATATATGGTACCGGAAAAAGTTTACACATGTAGTGATTAAACTTGAACAAGTATCGACGTTTAAATTTGGAGTTTCGTAAAATGAGCAATTTCGAATCTACTCCTGTTCGAAATAGGAAATTAAGAAGTGTGAAAATGTTGAAAAAAAAAACAAAAATGCTTATTATAAAATTAAGCAAATATTTGTTATATTACTTAATATTTCAATTTAAACTTCAAATTAATTGGAAAAAACATTTTATTGTTTATTTTCATTTTAAGATCCCTCAAACGTGTTTGGATCTTTACATACATACACATTTTGTGTTCCAAAGTCAAGAACCATAACTTTGTCCAATACTTCGGTAATAGGTGTAAAAACTGTATCTTTCGCACGTCTAATTATGAAAATGTGTGGCAGTGCAATAGGTAACTCATTCCCGACCATCAAGTTTTCCATTTGTATTTTTGTGACGAGCAGATAACACTTCTCTTCAACTGTTTTAATGATGTCAACAATTTGAACGATGCTTCCAGTTTTCAGTTCGACTACAGTATCATTAACTCGTTTCGCACTATTATAATTTACGCTGTGAAGAACCTGATGGTTGTATATACATTTACTATATATTTTTGCATCAGGAAAAATGTTATAGATGGAAATTTTACCCTTAACGAAGAAGACCACATCTTCAGTGACATATGCAGAAGCATTTTTTTTTACTAGTGGAGAATAATGATTCTATATAGTTATTTAGAATAAGTAGAAGGGAAGTGTTGGTCATATTGCATTTATAATGCAGCAATTTAAGTGAATTTTTAGACATTTGTTGGTCAATGCATTTCGTACCATTTGCCAATTGCTTTAACGAAAATATGAAATCTTCGTAGGGAAATGCAGAATTTGCCCACAATGGCCCTGAATACCAAACAGACTGTAAAAGATGTTGAGTCAAATGTATATTAAATCGCATTAATGGGGTATCGCCTAAGATCCGAAAGCTGTGTACAAATTCGTCTAGATGATTTTCATAATGTCGAAGTTCGTCTTTCGAAATGCTGTTTTTTAGTAGAATAAAGATACTTCTCACAAAAAGCGCATAAGTTAGCAATACTTCAGATCGAATCAAGTCCATGCAAATCTCTATAGGTGCAAAGTTCGGTGTCGAACGTGAGAGCGTACCTTTTTCATCTCAGCCAGAGCGACCATTGACATATCTTGCATCGTTTCGGTGCGGAAGACGGTGTGAAGTGTTATAAAAGAGCCGGTGTAGCATCGTCGGTGAGTCGGCTCTGCTACATGTTGCGTAGACCAGCCTCTTATAGAGCCGAAAATGCACGAGCATTTGTTAATAGCACTGGCTATTAGGAGGAGTTTTTAATTCTTATTAAAACTTCTTGCGCAATTTTGTTGCAAAAATTTTTTTTAAGTTTATGTTGGTTTACAAAACGTGCTTTCAAATTTGCGCAACTTTAACAGATATTGAGGAATTTTGAAACGATTTGTAAATAAATAAAACTTGTAAAGATTTTTTTTAAATTTTGTAAGGTGTCACGGAAATGAAAAAAATTCTTTTAGGTTTCTACAAATAATGAATATAATTTTTTATCTTGAAAAATTAATTTTAAGGCAGTATTTAAAAAGATTTCAATACATTTTAAACGATGTCAAAAATTGTCAATGAAGAATCTGGAAGATTTTAAGGCAACCTTTTTAATTTTTCCGAATTTAAAAGAAAAACAGGAAAAATTTGAATAATTTTTAATGATAAGATGGCTTAGAAGGTCTGACAAGATTAGAAACATAACTTTTTCAAGATTCGTGTGAAAATTTTTGTTAATTTTTTATTAAAAAAAAGTACTTTAAGAGAAAATTTAAAAAAAGTTTCTAAACATATAAATTGATTTCAAAAAATTTAAAAGGTGAGTGTGGAAGATTTTAAAGCAAAATATTTCAATTTGGTAAAATTAATAAACAAAAATCCGCCCGCTTCGGGGGCACATTCTCAAAGCGTGCTGCGCGCGCGGCTCGCTTCGCTCGCTAGTTTGAGCGCGCGACTGTTGGTTCTCGTGCTTCGCGCTCAATAATATATTTATCTCGCGCTCCACGCTCGGAATTTTCATTACCCTCCACATTTGTGTACAGACCACAATGCGAAATTTTCTACATTCTATGTTAAAAAATATTATATCAAATGTCTATTACAATTTTTTTTGTGTGTACCCAAGTGCGAATTGCCGGAGTTGAATACACGGCCCAGTGTTGGTGCAATTTTGGCAGCCAAAGGTCGGCTAAAGTTATTGGGCCAATATCGGCATTTTAATCGGCTCAGTGTTGTGCCAGTGCTGGCAGCTTATATTGGTTATTTATATTTGCCGATCCTCCACCGATACTTGGCCCAGTATCGGTAATTTATTGCGACAAGTCTCACTTTTAGTACGGAGAGCCATGTTTCACCAGGATCTGCCAAAGTCTGGCCCAGTGACGGCACACTACTGGGCCAAGTGTCACTTTTACCACGGCAAACCATGTTTTATTTAAATCGGCCCAATGTTGAGCCAGTGCTGGCAGCCTATATTGGCTATCTATATTTTCCGATCCTCCACCGACGCTTGGTCCAAAATCGGCACTTCATTTCGCCAAGTCTCACTTTTAGCACCTAATAAACAAATCTTACACGAAAAATTTAAAAAAAAATTATTGAAATATTGTCAAAGTTCACGATGAAATTTGTTAAGTTCTGTCATTAAAAATTTTTAATGTTTATGAAAAATTACATTTCCTGTCATTGCAAAAAGTTGTAAAGTAGGCTACAACGGACAAAAACGAAATATTACGCAAAGAAAAATTGTAATCGGTTTAAATAATTTATTTAAAAATTATTGTATTGATATTCCTGTTAACAGTTCGTGTATTTTACATTTACACAACGTCACATAATAATAAATAATTATAAAAAGAGAGCTTAAAATTTGGTTCTTTAACTTTTCTGAACTGCAGCTTGTGAGGATGACTTTTTCACTTAGTTTCAACTTGTCGGTTTAGCGCAGTGGTTTGCACTCCCGACTGCTAGGTGATAGATTTAGGTATATAGATGTAGGTTCGATACCCCTTAAGGTTAGAAATTTTATTTGTAATATATATGTATTCAATCTAAACAGGACCATTAATATTTATATTCAAAGTACTCGCAATCAATTAATAATTATTTCTATATACCTTTTTTGTCATATCCTTAGACCTTAGACTATAGCAGTATTGGTACCCAGTGTTGGACCGACAATGGCAGCCAAGGCTTGGCTGCCAAGTCAAGGCCATAGTTATCAATCCGGCAAAGGTGCGACGACGGCAGCTAGGTTTGGTTCAATACTGGTACCCAGTGTTGGGTCGACAATGGCAGCCAAACCTTGGCTGCCAAGTGCAGGCCATAGTTATCATTCCGTCTTTGGCGCGATAATGGCAGTCGAGATTCGGCAATATTTTTGCCGACTATGGGCCAATGTTGGGCCTATGTGACTTCGCACTTGGGTAGCTTGGTCTGGTACTGCTTATTCTGATATTGCAAAATAATGTTCACATTTTATTTTTCCTGATCCTAATAGGGCCCTGCTGTGGTTTTTTAAACATTTTCCCTTTTCTTAAGTGAAGCTGAACACTTTTTTTAAAATTTGTCATTGAAGAAAGTTGTCAAAGTAACTACGGCCTTGGGGATTACATTCTCATTGCGATAATCGCACTTCGTGCTTAACAGTTACGTTATACAGGCTCTATTTTTTTAAATTTTGGGCTAATCAAAAAATTCGGCTAGAATAGTTTTTAAATATATTTGGTATCTAGTGAAATTTTTGAAGAATGTTTTTGAATTTATGAAAAAAATAATTTGTTATATTTCTTGAAAATTTTCACATTTTTGAAAAGTATATAACTTTTCTAATTTTCATCAAAATAACAAATTTTATTGAGATAATTTGCAAGTATTTCACCGATCTATAAGAAACTTAGACAAAAATTAAAAAATTTAAAATTTTTGAAAATGCTTCCAATTTTTTAATTTTTGTTCGAAATATCTGATTAACGAACTTAGCCTTTATTTTGGGTACCTTCAGAAGTGTACCAAATGCGGACTCGATTGGACAAATCCTTCAAAAGTTAGCGTGGCTACAACATTCAGGTAACCATACATACAGACAGACACCGATGAAATTTTATGATTTTCGGATTCTGTGAGTGCCGTAAGGTAAAGATCCGTTAAAACCAGAGATCGAAAATTTGGACGATTACATTACATTCTCAGGAATGAGAATGTGAAAATAAATAAAATCGAGTAAATAAACTTTAGGAGGTTTAAAGGAATTCTGAAAGATTTAAAGCAGATAAAACTATTTTTCCTCAAATTCATCAGAAAAGTGTAGAATATTATAAGTCATTTTTTGTACATCTTGAATTGGGGAACATAATTCTTACTAGGCCTTCTTGTGCGATTTTGTTACACAATTTTTTTAAATACGTGATGGTTTAAAAAATATACTTTCAAATTTGAGTAAGTTCTTCTTTATTCATAATGTGTCCCCTAAGGGTTTACATGACTTCCATTCCTTACAATCTTTCCGTTTACATCTATATATTTTTTACAATCTTATCC
>NC_046661.1:26580250-26588916 GCF_010883055.1 Belonocnema kinseyi
TCCACAATCCACTCACCTCAAATTTCACCACAATATCAGAAAAACTCAGCATCCACAATTCCCACTACTTTACACTTTCATACCGGAAACGGAAGTCCATTTGAGTAAGTTTAAGAGATGTTTAAAAATTTGTGAAAGGATTTAAAAATAATTAAAACTTTTAATGATTTTTTAAGAATTTCGTAAGGTTTCACGAAAATGGCGTAAATTCTTTTAGGTTCCTAGCAATACTTAAAATAAATTTTTTATTGCCAAAAATTAATTTCAGGAGATTATTTTTAAACTTTTCAAAACATTCAAAAAGATTTCAAAAATGATCAAAGTTTCTGAAAAATTTTAAAGGACATTTTTTGTTTGTTTTACAGAATTGAAAAAAATCGAATAATTGGAAAATGAACTTTAAAAGAAAATTATAGAAGACTTTTGAACACATCAAACGATTTCCTAAAATCTAGAAAAAGAGTGTAGAAGGTTTTAAAAGTAAAATGTTTCAATTCAGTGTGATTAAAAACTTTTAAAAAATGTAAATAATCGAATAAATTCAAGAAGTATTTAGTAGAATTAATGAAATTCAAAAATAATTTAAACTCTAGAAGAGTTTCAGAACGTAGGATAAACTTATTTAAAAAACTGAAAAATCTAAAAATCGCAAAAAGTTCAATTATTTTCAATAAAATTAGTAATGTAATAAATATTTAAAAATTCAAAAAGATGACACATCCCTGTATGCTTAGATATATAATTTGTTTGCTTAGAGTATGTTCTATGCAATTTAAAACAAAAGTTTATTTTAAGTAAATATAAAATTAGTTAAATTATTTCTAAAAATTGAAAACATTTAAGAATTGTAGTATTAAAATACACTTAAAAATTAAGATTTTTGTATTTAATTTTGATAAGATATAATAGATATATTTATGTAAAGTGAATAAATAATAATAAACGTCGATAAACGAAGGACTTTCATACTTTTTCCTAGGAAAAAAGAATCGATAGAAAGCGAGTCGGTTTGAATTGCGTATCTGTCATTTGCATTTTAAAAGAATAAAAATGAAATCGGTTAGCCACATTTTTAATCGGTCACCTGTGCGCGGTTCTTCAAATCTGCCATTCCACATTCGTCAAAATGCTGAGTGAATAGAGTTGAATGAGACTGACTAACCTGAAATAATTCCTATGAGAATTCTACGATTCGCTAATGTGCATATGAATGGGTTGAGATTCAATATGAAATGAAGTTCTTAAAATATCACAACCAATGGTAAAAATACGATGTGCACATAGCAATTTTCAATAAGCGTGAATCTGCCAATTGTAGGTTACCTCAGGCTGTGGTCAACTGAGTGGACTATGCAGATTAAAATTTTAAAGAATTAATTGTTTCGAATGAGAAGTATGAAATAATAAGTTTGAATAGCACAATGCTGATTAATAAAAAATTACAGAAATTCAAATTAAATAATATTGTAATATATTATTATTGATGCGACAAGTTATTTATAAATTCAATGATTATTTAGTTGAAATTCTCTTTTTAAAGTAGTTTCATTAGATTATCCTGTAAAGGAATTATAAGATTTACACTGAATTAAGCGTTAGTGACATTCAACTTCTGCAGTGCACATGCTAATGGATGCAGGAAGTCCACGTGTGAGAAAGAAACTCCGCAATTCGCTTATATCTATTTGCATCACAAACATCCAAATGTTTAGAATTTTAATACCCGCATTTTTGGTAAAGGCAATTTCGATAAGATAAAACGTGAGTGTTAGTTTTTGTAAATTTAAGATTCATATATGTTATTAAATAAATGTTTAACATTCTGATGTGGTGTGATGCAAATATGTAAAAAAAATGTTCCGCAAAATCAATTAAAATACCTGAAAATAAATAGTCTGTAAATAAAAATAGACTACATGTATGCCAGAATTTTCTTAAAGATGGTCATTAAACTATTTTTTAATGAATAATTTTAACTATTTAAATTATATTTATTTTATTTAAATTATTAATTTTCTTTTGGAATTATCGTTCCTCTATCGATTAATGCTGATTCATAATCGCTACTGAATGGGTCCGAGAAAAAAATTACGCGGCCGATTTAAAAAGTTGATTTCTCATTCAAAACTCACTCTAACCTATGGGCGGCTATCTGGAATTCCAGTGACAGATACGCAATTCAGAAGACCTCAAAACCCATTCAAATGCACGTGAATGGATTTTTGTTTCCTGGGTTGTTTGCGAAGAAGAGATTCCTCAATTCTCAAGTGTGAATAGTAAGGGAACTGACGTCAATGAAACATCCATAATTAATGAAAGATTTTTATTTTTCCCGTAAGTACAATAGACTTATCATTTGTTAAAATTGTTCTTAAAAATTTTCTTTGAAGGTGGTGTGGAAAAGAGTTATTAAAAAATGTGTAGGATTTTCTAACAAACAACTGTATGAATTTCTGACCTTTTTTATTTTTATTTTTTAAGTGTATATTGATCTGCTTTATGTTTAGGGCA
Source organism: Belonocnema kinseyi (assembly GCF_010883055.1). Classification (NCBI taxonomy): domain Eukaryota; kingdom Metazoa; phylum Arthropoda; class Insecta; order Hymenoptera; family Cynipidae; genus Belonocnema; species Belonocnema kinseyi. The sequence goes on from NC_046661.1 coordinate 26,582,762, forward strand.
AAATCATGTGCTAAAAAACGATAAAAGAAATATATATTTCTAAAACTGGTCCATACGATTAAAGCCAAATCTGTACAACAGTTTGTTAACATTTTTGGAATTTTTTTTGTATTATTTAGAAGGCGATTTTACATAGTGTTTTACTAACTAAGGGAGATATTTTTATAATTTTATTTCTGAAATCTATTCCCTGAGCTACATATTAAAATAAAATTCAGGAATATTTATAAAATTATGATTATTTTTTATTTTTTAAATTAATGTATACAGAGTGCAGTTTTTATATGAAATTTCCCGACGGTTTTTTGTACCATGTTTGACCCTAGAGAAGAATCAAGGAAAAATATTCTAAACGTACGTTCCTTAGTTATTAAGATACTATACAAAAAGGTACTTTTAGAATAGTTTTCTCCTTTTAAAATCACGAGATCACTTTTAACTTTCCTATAAATTACATTTTTAAATCAAAAATAAATACAAAATTTGAAACGAATAATAGGGAAATAATTATATTTTTCTAATCTTGTCAAACCTTCTAATTATTAAAAATTATTCAAATGTTTCCCTATTTTTTTTTATTCTGCAAAATTAAACAAAAATTTTCTTACAAATTTTTCAGATTCTTTTTAAAATATTTTTAAATTATGTCTTATAATTAATTTTTCGAAATAAAAAATTATTTTAATTATTCCTAGGAACCTAATTTTTTTTTAATTTTCGTGAAACCTTAAAAAATTCTAAACCAATTGTTACAAGTTTTAATTATTTTTATATAGTTTAAAAATTTTTGAATTTCTCTTAAACTTACTCAAATTTAAAAGCACATTTTTCAAACCAAAATAAACTTTAAAAAAAAATTGTGCAACAAAATTATTTTACTAATCTGCTGTCAATTCAAATGTTTCTTTTTCTGGTTCAAAATATTTTTTCAGTAGAAAATTAATTTCTTTCATCGAAAATTAAAATTATTTTGCAGAAAATTAAACTTTTTATCTAAAAATGTAACTATTGTTTTTTTTTGTTAAATACTTCTTTTTTACTTTTAATATTCATTTTTAAGGTTGAAAATATACCGATTTTATTAAAATTAAAAAAAAATAATTTTCGAGTTGAAAACACATCATTTCTAATAGAAAATGATTCTTCTTGTTTAAAAATTGATTTTTTGGTTGATAATTTAAGATTTTTGTTTAAAATTCGATTTTTTTATGCTAAAAAATCATTTTCTCATACTGAAAATTTCACTGTATCATTTTTGGTTCAAAAAATTTTTTTATTTTAAAACTTTAAAATTTTATTGAAAATGTGTTGTTTTATTTTTCCTTGAAAATTGACCTTTCTCAGTTGAAAATTACTCTTTTACGGCAGAAAATTATTCTTCTTGTTAGAAATCCATCTATTTTAATTAAAAATTAATTTCTTTGGTTGAAAATGCCTTTTCTGATAAAACTTCTTTTCTTTTGGTATAAAATGATTTAAAGTGAAACCATACCAAATTTTAAACAAATTGTTACAACTTTTAGTTATTTTTCAATCGTTTCAAAATTTCTGAATGTCTCCTAAACTTACTCAAATTGGAAAGCACGTTCTTTAAACCAACATAAACTTTTAAGAGAATTGTAAAACAAAAATGCACGAGAAGGTTAGATAAGAATTAAGTTTTTTATTTTTTCTAAAATTATATGCAACATGGAAAAATTGGAAAATTTTCTACATGCTCTTTTACACCCCTTTTAAAATTTTTAAGAAATAATAAAAAAACGTTGTGTTCTTTTTTCATTTTTCTTTCAGAATTCATTCCATTCCATTTTTGGTAAAAAATGTATCTTTTTTAACTGAAAGTCCAACTATATGTTTCAAATTTTAACTATTCTGTTGCCAACTCAATTTTTTTAATTCAACATATATATTTCATTTGAAAATTCATTTCTTACATCGAAAATTAAACTATTTTGCAGAAAATTAAATTTTTTATCTGAAAATGTAACTATTCTATTTTTTGATTAAATACTTATTTTTAAGTTTTAATATTCATGTTTAAAGTTGAAAATTTAACGATTTTGTTGAAGTGATTTAAAATTATTTTTGTAGTAGTAAATTCATCTTTTTTTTAATAGGAAATAATTTTTCTCGTTTAAAAATTGATTTTTTTGTTGATAATTTAACTGAATTGTTGAAAATTCGATTTTTTTTAATTGAACAAATATTTTCTTATACGAAAAATTGATCATTCTCAGTTAAAAATTAATCTTTGTTGGTAGAAATGTATTGCTCTTGTTTAAAAGTTCATCTATTTTATTTAAAATTAATGATTAATGATAATGTAACGTTTTTCATTGAAAATTTATCTATTTTGTTAAAAATTCGTTTTTTTGTTGTTGTTTTAAAATTGATTTATGAAAATTTAAACTTCTGTTTTTTGTAGGAAATTATTGGTTCGAAAATTAAATTATTTGTTTGAAAATTCGATTTTCTGCTTGGAAATTGAAATCTTTTTTTGAAACTGATTTTTTGGGGTTGATAATTGTTTTTAACGGAAAATGTTACCATTAAATTTTTCCTTAAAACATTATTTTTTAGTTGAAATTCAACTATGTGGTTGAAAATTCATGTATTTTTTTTGCAATTTTGTCTTTTTGGAAGAAGTCTTTTTGTACGTAAGTTCATTTCTTTGGTTGAAAATTGACCTATTTTTTGTAGATTTGATTGTTTTCTCATTTAAAATTAATTTTTTTAATGCAAATTTAATTGTTCCACTTTTTTCAAAAGTTAATCTTTTTTACTTAAAAATTAATTTATTTTGTTGAAAAATCTATTTTTTATTGGAAAATTTGACTAGTCTATTTTTTGTTTAATGCTTATTGTGTCAGTTTAAAATTCGTTTCTCAAGATGAAAATTGAACAATTTTGTTGACATTTTTTTTCTTGAAAAATTATCTTCTTAATTATAAATTTATCTTTTAACTTCTTTAGTGGCGAAGTATTCTTCTTCTCTGAAATTTCTTTGGTTTTATTTAAAAATTCTTTTACTTGGTTTTAACTTTGAATTTTTTGTGGTTAAAAATTCATTTTTTGAACTGTAAACTACAATTTTCAGTTAAAAATGTATTTTTTTAAAGTCATTTCTTAGGTTGAAAATTTAATTATTTTGTCAAATTCGTTTTTTATTTGTTAAAAATGAATTTTTTGTTAGAAATATGACTAAGATATGCATCATTAAGCTCGGATTCCGGTTCGTGCATTTTCGGTTTTACACGAGGCTGGTCTTGGCAACATTTAACAGAGCCGACTCACCGACACGCCAAAAGAAAAACACCCGTAGCTAACCGCAGATCGGCTGTTACGTCCTACCTTTCGGATCCACCGAATAATATAAAGAATTGTTCTTTGATTGGTGGATTCCTTTTCTGGTCTTAAGGTTCGCTGCTGACTGGCGTTGATTTGAAAATCAACTACCGCGGTTATTCGAATCTTTATATTAATCACAGGCGATGAAATGACGAATCTCACAAGTTAAATATGTCATTTTAAATGAATAACTTTATTCACTGAACTTTACACATTAATCCATGGAACACACACACAACAGTTAATATAACTTTTTAAATTATTATTATTAACAACTAAATTATATATCTAACTTCACTTAATGTTAGCTATCAACTAGATTTGACGACTACACTAAGTTACGCGGACCTTATACAGTTTAGAATCTACTTTATTAATTATAATATTCAATATTTAAGATCTCGAGTCACGCGGGTTCAATGAATATCAACGATTGAAAGATATCTGCCGTTCCTCCCCGAGTAACATATATTTATATCCTCACATTTTTGGAGTACGTACAAGGGCAGCATTAGAGTAGGGGAGTCAAGTGCAACCCCTTGACGTTGAGCCTGACCAATAGGAGTCCGCTAACGAATGCCGTAACGTATCAAGCTGACCACGTAGGCCCGGCGTACGTGACTTTTAATAAGGCTACATTCTCATGTATACTATCTTATTAGGTATATTAAGCAAATTATCTTATCCTAAAATTAAAGAAGAAGAGAGAGAGAATGTTGAAGAGTTTACACTAACATTCTAAATAACTTTGATAAACAATGTCATAAAACAATTTTTAATTTTTTATACGAATTTAAATTAACTCGTGTGCTACGATAAAGAAAGTTTCTTCTTTATCGACTGAGATTATAAAATCAACGAGTTTAATCGACGACAATACGCAAGCCGTCACACCTTATCCCTTATGTTAAAAGTTGTTTTATTATTCAATATCAGAAACAACTTTTATATTACTGAGAATTTCCTTATATTTGTTTGATAAGATTATCATGGAATTGTAATATGACGAAATTTGAATTCATTAACCATGACATTATTGAGGATCGGCTCTCTAGATTCAAGATCCATGGTTTATGACCGAGAGGAGGAGCGCGGGGATAGGGTCAAGGAATGAAGGCTGAGAAAACTGTCAACAGTCTGTTAACACGTGTTGCTAAAAGGGCTAGTTTTGAAAATGGCCCTTGTTTTTAATATAAAATAAAGAAAATAGGTATAATCCCTTGTTTTCTTACTAGTGGTCACACCCAGTGTAAGAGTGTGTTAAGTGAAAGTGCAAGTTAGGGAGTTTTTAAAATGTTGTTTTTAAAGTTTGTTCAATTGAAATCCAAGAAATAAAATCGAGTTGATTTCCTTTATTTAAAATTTTGACACATTTGACATTTAATGTTTCCATGGCTGTCTTCAAAGCCAGTATAGCACTAAAAATATAATTCAGGAATGCTTTATCATCTTTTTTATTTATAACGACCATACTGAAGATATATCTATTTTTCTTAGAGTAAACCACGGTATCGCCTAACTTTGGTTGTTACTTTTTAAAACTTCCTATATCAAATAACTGATTTTTGATTAATTCCTCATTATTTTCGGATTTTAAAAGTTCATCAGAGGACACAAAATGAGCAATGTTTCCTTTACCCATAATCATTTTATCTTTGGAATATGACAAGCAACTGATACCTTTTATTTGAAGATTAAATTCTATATGAGTTAATTTACTAATTTTAATGGAACTTTTCTCTGAGATAGGAATAGCCCGTCCGCAACCATCCTCACTCAATCTTAAAGTGAGGGCTTCATCAACAAGAGAGTTGATGGCTTCACCAACAAAAGAGTTGGTGGCTGTAATAAAGCCGATCTCCTGATCATCAGCACCTTCTTTTATCAGGGGAGCAGGATAACTCCTGATATTTTCAGGCAGATACTCGTTGACCATACTGAAACCGATGAGAGTAGATCTGAATAGGACATCAGTATCTACTTCAACAGAGTTACTGGGGACTGGGTACCCCGATTCCGTATAAATCCCTAACATCTTTAGGCATCGATGACCAAAGGATCTCAATCCTCCCAGATTGAGGGTGCGGATACAATAAGGGGACAAGCGCTCGAAACCGCGAGAAAGTATTGTCCAAACGTCTTGTGATATCCAAATTTTAAAGTTCAAAAAATTAAATAAAAAAATATATAGGCTTGTAGAAAATGACAAGACGGAACTTTTTTCTATTTGAAGTTTTTCTTTCCGATGTATTTTTTTAATAATAAAATTGAAAAAGTTATGAAAAAATTTCGCCAAATTCAATTATGTTTTAAAATATAAATCGTCTCGATTCAGACAAATATTATTGAAACTATTTGAAATTTGGTATACATACGAACTATACCCTAGGGATGCCTACTAAATGAAGAAAAAAGTTTAAAATGTTAATTGTTTAATAATAATTAATTGCAAATGGAGACGTGACGGTGAGCACGTTTTTTTAGCTTCGGTGAAGAAAAGTATCGAGTGAACTTTAAAGTTGAGACAACTTCCAGTGAGAGATTTGTTCCATACTATTGGAGGAAGATTTCTGGAAATTTTTAGATCGATTCATTGGAAATTGGCGGAAATATCCATTTTGTAAGAAAACACGCGGCGCCGTCTACGATTGCATTGTTAGCAGATTCAAGCGCTTCCTAACGTTAGTACTCTCGCCTACACACTATCCTATAAAGGACTCGTCTTTTCCAAAATTAAACATTAAAAAAGCCTGCCTTCCCCTTCCCTCCCCCCAAATAATAAAAAATCGACTGTTTTATGTTTTTGG
>NC_046661.1:26589016-26590803 GCF_010883055.1 Belonocnema kinseyi
TCATTTAATTTTTCGAACTTTAAAATTTGGATATCACAAGACGTTTGGACAATACTTTTTCGCGGTTTCGAGCGCTCGTCCCCTTATTGTATCCGGTCCCTCGATTTTAGTGGTAAAAATCACCAAAACGCTCTGATCTTGGGGCACCTGAGTTTTTGTTTTTTGTGAGGTCTTATTTCCTGTCTCATTTTTTCTGAAGACAATGGCCGGATTACCATTGTCCTCCTTTTTCTCTATTGAGACAATGGCCGGGTTACCATTACCCCTAGGATCATTGGCCAATAGCCAGCTAACATACGGCAGCATTATCTTGCCTGCGTTGGGGTTCATCCTACTCAGAAAAATCCTGCCTAACAATACTTGTACACAATCTTCCGTGTCAGGACTCTCTTCATCCTGTTCGACTACACTAAGTTACGCGGAACTTATACATTTTATAATCTACTTTATTAATTATAATATTCAATATTTAAGATCTCGAGTGACGCGGGTTCAATGAATATCAACGATTGAAAGATATCTGCTGTTCCTCCCCGAGTCACATATATTTATAACCTTGCATTTTTGGAGTACGTGCAAGAGTAGCATTAGAGTAGGGAAGTCAAGTGCAACCCCTTGACGTTGAGTCTGACCAATAGGAGCCCGGTAACGAATGCCGTAACGTATTAAGCTGACCACGTAGGCCCGGCGTACGTGAATTTTAATAAGGCTACATTCTCATGTATACTATTTTATCTGATTAGGTATATTAAGCATGTCGATTGTATGTTTATACCACTCTAACCTAAAAATTTCAACTTTGACAAGATTTTTTCGCGTTTCGTGGTATAAAATACTGTTCGATATTTGTGTGAGAGGTGATTTTTAGTGAAGGAGATTTTTCTTATTCGCTTCGCTCGAGCGAAAAACGTCTCATTTGCGAAATAATCACCTCTCATATACGTATCGAAATGCACTATTCTCGCTCCGGCTTAGTGATGATAATCGCAATAGTTTTTTTGCAACGGTAAAAAGTTAAAAAAAATAATAAGACGTATAACGCCTGTTGACTGCTACACTTCAAACGCATCATCTATAAGTAGCAGTCAACAGGCGTTATATATCTTACATATTTTTTTAACTTTTTACCGCTGCAACAAAAAATATTGCGATTACGTCGTGATTTTCCAATATAAAATTTAAAGTAGAATCCGAATTTTAACCGTTTAAAAGTTGATCTTGCTGTTCTATTGAGTTTTTTAAAAAGGAACCGAATAGGGATTTAATGGGGTCTTTAGGGGTACTTTGTAGAGGCTCCATTCGATTCCTTCGGTCCGCCAGAGTATTCAATGGGAAACCCCCACAGCATATCAAAAGTTGAAACACGGCTCAGAACACATGGACCTTTTACACCGTGCGATTTTTCAAGTGAACCAGTCATAAGCAGAGATGAGGTGAGAGATAGCCGAGATAATAGAATAAGAGAATGTGAAAAACATGCGCTGATGACTGCGCCCTCTTGGGGGATTACCTAAGAGTTACTTTGAAGTCGCAAGTTGCGCGTCGGTAAATGACGAAAGTTAGCAATTTCTGAAATGATTTGTCAATTAACTTTTTGCTCAATTAGTGACCATAAAGATATCTTTGTTGCCGATCTGAAAGTTTCGAAAGACTTCGGTGGTCTTCTATTTATATCTCGATCTCCATTAGAAATAAATTAAAGAAATTGGCGATTTTGATGTTGCGCGTTATTTTTAATTTCATGCACGAGTCGATTTTGAGGTTATGTTTTTCAGGTGTATATAATA
>NC_046661.1:26590903-26592335 GCF_010883055.1 Belonocnema kinseyi
AAAATATTATATTGATATTAATAACTATTTGACTATTTATAAATATAAATAGTTCAACTTTCAACCAAAACAATTCATTTTCTGCAAATAAAAAGATTTTGAATAAAATACATAAATTAAAAAAAAATTGTTGAAATTGTTTTCAACAAAATAGTTAACTTTTTAAACAAAAATTTTAATTTTTATCCAAAAGGCTGAATTATATACTAAAAAAATGGAATTTTTAATAAAATATATGAACTTTGCACAAAAGAAATTTATTTTCCACCAAGTACGTATGTATTTATGTATTTAATCTCTCCCTTCTACGGGTTTGAGGGCCTCCGCTCCCTGTACATATATTTACAATTCGATCCTTCGTCTAACTTAACTACTACTTATATTATACTCTTTCGCATTACGTAGGATAAACAATAGTAACAGTAGTGATATTAATTACTAAAATGAGCGAGCTTCCAGGGCTTCCGTTTCCTCTTACTATAAAAAATGCATTTTCCACGATATTGAAAACAATTTTCGTTTTTTACTGTCCCTTTTCAGGATCACCCGTTTGGCTCTGCCCTACACCCTTGCTTTCCCTTACTTCATCTAATTTCTTCATCCACATCACTCCCTGTCTACTACCATCCAAGATCCATCTTACACAATCATCCACACTCAACTGTCTCTCTTCCTCTCCTGTACATCTCTCTAATGCATGTGCCCATGACTCCATTTCGTATCCACATACTCTGCATAATTTCTCCTCTTCATTCATCCAATATTTACATGCTCTCACTCCTTCTCCCATTCTGAACCGTACAACCCTACTCCATTTTTCTTCCTTTTTTATTTTTTGCAGATATTCTGGTTCCGTCAACCCTTTGACCATCATATACCATCTATTGTACCTCGAATCTATAATCTTTGCCCATCTCTCTTCTCCTTGTTAAACCAATAGCTCTAACTCTATGTCCTGCTTCTCCATAACCCCTCCTCGAATATTACACACCCTTCTCATTTTTCTCCTTTCTTCCTCCCATTTTGAATTATCCACATTACCTCTCGCTTCATTGTTCCGAATTTCGCCGAAACATGCATGTGCAATTTTACTTCCCTCTACCCTTTTTAGCTTCTCTTCAAACCTCCCTGCTCTCTTAATTTGTCTAGTAACCATATTTTCTCTTCTTAACTCTTCTTTTAGCATATATCCTGGGCAACTCCAGCTAACCCCCATTACCCACCTCAGGAATCGCTCATGCATGCTCTCTACTTTCCTGTGTCCCTTCCATCCCCAGATCTCCACACCATTCACAACACCGCCCAAACCAACGCATCAAACAACCAGACTCTCATTCTCCAATCGTTCTTGAACCTTCTCTTTCTTATACCCCATACTTGGCCCATTACTTTACTCGCACATTCAATTCTTTTCCTCACCTGCAGCTCGTTT
>NC_046661.1:26592435-26597182 GCF_010883055.1 Belonocnema kinseyi
CGGACTCAAAGGGCACCCTTGCCTTAGACCTCGGCTTGTCCAGAAAACCTGCCCTTTTTTCTTTCCTATTTTCACCCTAATCCTAGTTTCAGTAAAAATTTCTTTTACCCTCTCCACTAACTTTTCCTCTACATCCCTCTCTTCCATTGCCTGCCATAGTACTTTTCTATTCCCTGATTCAAACGCTGCTTTGAAATCTACGAACAAAGCGACTAGTCTCCCTTTCTTTCTCCCCAAATTTCTGTTAACTAAATAGTTAAGTACGTAGATGTTGTCTATAGTTACCATTCCTTTTCTAAATTCCGTCTGATTATGTGGGATACTTTCTTTTTATTCTACCTGACTCTTCAACCTATTTCTTAAGATTTCTGCATATATTTGATAGCCGACTGACATGAGAGTGATCCCTCTATATTCTTCTACCTTCTTTCCTTCTCCTTTCTTGACAAGCGGTACCACCAGTCCCGCCACCCACTCTTCCGGTTAACCTTCTTCTTTCTATACCTTGTTGCAAATCTTCCACATCCCATCCCTAATCCCTTCTCCTCCAAACTTCATCGCTTCGTTCTCCATCCCATCTTCTCCCGTCGCCTTGTTTCTTTTTAACCTATTTATTGCCTCATCCACTTCTTCTCTTGTTATCTCGTTCCCTTCCTCCATTTCTCCTTGGACTATCCTACACTTTTCCCCTTTGATCTTATTTTGCTCTCCCCCTAATAGACCCTTAAAATAATCCGTCCATTCCTCCATTTCTATTTCTTCGTTAACGCCCTTCCTTTCCCCTCTATCCCTATTTATCACATTCCACAACCTACCTTCTATGACCGCTTTTTCTACTTCTGCTTCATATTCTTCCTTTCCCCTCTGTCTTTTTATTTCCAGCATCTACTCATGTTCTTTTTTCCTCCTGTTATACTCCTCCTTCTCCATTTCCCCTCTTATCCATTTGTTCACACACTCTTTTATTCTCTCTTTACTCTCCCAGCATTCCTCGTCCCACCAGCCTCTCTTTCCCCCTACTCTTTCTTCATTAGTACCCAGCTCATCCTTTACCTTTTCAATGGACCCCTTCAACCTTTCAATTTCCGAGTCTATTCCCTCCTATTTTTCATACCTAACCTTCTCATTTTCCATCTTTTGTTTAAACTCTTTTAATTTATCTACCCCCCAGATTCCCATTTTCGTGTTTCGTTCGCACCCTTTTTCCTTTCTCCCTCTGCCGCGCTTACTGACGCCTCTTCTTAGTGTAACTATGACCGGGAAGTGCTCGGACCCTATCTCATTCCCTACCTTCATACTCCCTATCATATGCCGCATTCTTTCTTCAGCCAAGGTGTATTTTATTACTGTTACTCCCTTTCCTATGAATGTGATCTCCCCGTCCTCATCTCCTTTCATATTGCCATTGCATATAAACCATCCTGTTTCTCCTATCATGTCTATGTTTGGAGTTCCTTATAAATGCCTCCTTTTATTCATCCCATAAGCCTCCCCCTTGTTCGTCAGTCCATGCATTTAAGCCCCTCCTATTAAAACCAATTCTTCTGTATACACACACCACTGCAATTTCTACTTTCCCAATTATAATTTTTCTTACCATTGTTCCATCCTTTTCCTCCATGTTCCTATCTTTTCTCCCTTTTATTGGTAATTCTTTTTTCACCCCTCACACCATGCCGCCCATCCCTCTCCTTTTAACGTGTTCTTTTCTTGCTTCTTGCATTGTCCACACATAACCTTTCGGTAAACAGCTTTTTTGTTCCCTTCCAGTCCTTCTCATCTGCCCAAGTTTCACTCATCATAATCACATCCCACTTTTCTAACTCCTCCCAAAATCCTTTATTCTTGTTCTTCATACCTGACACATTCCAGAAAGCTATTTTCACGTTTCTCTCTTCCCCTCCCTCTTTTTTTCTCTTCACTTTGTTTCCCCTTTGCCGTTTGGAAACCCCTCTGATTTATTTCTAGACTCTTTTTCGTCTCCCTTCCCCCTACCTTTCTCAAGACTTTTTTCTTTTTTCCTTAATTCTTCTAATTCTCCATCCCAGCACCATTCTTCCCTATTTATCCATAACCTGTCTCTCCCTATCCACACCATATGGCCCCTTTTCCTCTCTAACCAAGCCCTCTGCTCTATTTGCCATCTTCTTTTCCTCTCACTCCATGTCAGATCTTCTTCAATTCTTTCCCTTCTTCCTCTCAATAATTTCTTTCTCTCCATACTTTTCTTTTTCTCCTCCTCACTCCCCACCTTTACTAAAAATATTCCTTCTTTTCCTTCCTTTGTTCCTCCTATTCTCTTGACTCCTTCTACCCTTACCTGTACTCTAATATCTCGAAAAAGATTTGTTATTTACACTTCTCCTGTTTCACTCTCCACTTTTAATCTCTTGACTACTATATTATTTTTCCTCTTTGCCCTTTCTTCCCCCCATATGCTCATTCCTAATTTCTAGACTGGATACCCGCTCTTCCAACTGTTTTATTTCTCTAGATCTCTGTTCGTCAATCTCTCTCTGTCTATTCTCAATGCTCTCTAGCTTACCCCAAACCTTGTCTTTCTCCTCCTTCCAACGTTTATCCCATTCTTCCCATTTTTCTCTGACCTTTTTCACTTCCCCCCTTACATCGTTTCCCTGCCTATTCATGTCATCCAACCTCTTTCTTGTTTCCTCTCTAAATGAGAGCTTCCAATTTTTCAAACATCCCCTCATCCCCCCTCTCTCTGTCTGGTGTTTTCCTTTTAATTCTAACTCTCTTGTTCTCCTGCTCCCTTTCTACCTCATCTTCCCCAGCCACTCTTTTCCTTTTTTCCTCCCCTTCACTGCTAGTCGCGCTTGCCTCTTTTTGCCATTCGTCCAGACTTCTGTTCGAACCCGCGTTGCCTAGCTTGTTAAGGCGCTGTAAATTTGAGGGCCTTCCCCGTTGCTTGCCCGTACCTGAGTCCGCTACCCTTCCCACCCGGGTCGACTTCTCGGCACTTTCATCACCGCTGCTGTCACTGCGATCAACGTCACCCATCCCCCCACTTTCAATGCTTTCAACAACGTAAGCTGTTGCAGCCACTACGGGTTTCTGCTCGGTGCGATCGTCCAGTAACTGTTGCCCTCTGGCGCCAGTTTGTGGACTTCGCGTCGTCGGCATCCTACCTTACCCAAAGCTCCGTGACGTTTCCTGCCTTTATTTCCTACCTCTTGCCCCCCTGACCAAGCAACTATTTTTTCACTCCTAGCCTCAAAAACTTCACACGCTCCAAATTATTACTTCAAACCACTCACTTTCACCCTTCACACCTTTGCCTTCACTCACCCTTCTTCCTTTACACTCGATCTCCGCACTTTCTGCCTTCTCTGCATCCACTCACCCTTATATCCTTCACCAAAGCCAAAAATACACTACTTGACAAAAAGAGGCCTTTCGCGATCGGTACCGGAAACTATACAAAAATTAATGTTTAATCACAGTTAATTTTTCGACAAAAAAGAATTATTTTTTTGTACTTGAAAAAAATTAATTTTTAAACAAAAACAAACAAAAATTGTCTACAAAATAGTTAAATTTTCAGAAAACAAATTTTTTCAACTAAATTGATACATCAACCAAAAAAAAACTACATTTTTAACAAAGCAGGTCCAATTTCAACCTGAAAAGTTCAAAATAATTAAAATTCTTTGGAATTGCTTTAAATGATTGAAATTAATTGAAAATGTTTGGAATGTTTTAAAACATCCTAAAATATAAAACATCCTTTGAAATCTCTTGAAATTTTGCAATGCTCTAGAAAATTCCTTGCAATTTTAAAAATACCCTAAAATATTTTAAATCCTTTAAAATCTCATACTAAATTATTGAAATCAATTGAGAATTCCTTGGAATCTGCTCAAATATCCTAAAATATAATAAATCTTTCAAAATCTCAAATTAAATTACCGTAATCAATTGAAGATTCCTTGCAACATTTAGAAATACTCTCAAATATTGCAATACCTTCAAAACATTTTGACCCACCTTGACCTCTTTCTTGAGATTTTTAAAGTACTTTAAAATTCTTTGAAATTTCTTAAAATTATAAAAATAAAATTAAAATTACTTGACATCCTTTAAAACAACCTCAATTATTCACAATCTGTTGAAATCTTAAAAAAAAATTTAAAGCTCTTGAAAATTCCTTGAAATTTAAAAAATACCATGAAATATTTCAAATCCTTTAAAATCTCATTTTAAATTACTGTAATCAAATGAAAATTCCTGGGAACCTTTTAAAATACTCTCAAGTATTTCAAACATTCAAAATCTTTTGAAACACCTTGACACCCATTAAAGATTTCTACCATACTTTGAAATTGTTTTAAATAACTCTGCTAAAATTGTCAAAATTATTTGAAACTCCTTTGAATTATAAAAATAAATTTAAAATTCCTTGACATCTTTTAAAACATCCTCAAATATTTAAAGTCCTTAAAAATCTTTTGAAATCTCTTGAAATTTTTAAAAGATTCAGATTGAAATTTAGAAAAAAGAAAAATTTCAAAACGTTAAATATTGTAATTTTTTAGATTAGAGTTTTGAAAATGGAATCACTACAAACTAAAAACTTTCGAAATCTTATTTTCAACTATACAATATAAGTAATTTTCCACTTGATGGAATTCAATTCTGCAAAATTTGAATGTAAACTTAGAAGTTTATTAAAAAAAAATTATTGATCATAAATAAATTGAAAGTGTTAAAAATTTAAAAGTATGTT
>NC_046661.1:26597282-26606440 GCF_010883055.1 Belonocnema kinseyi
TATTCTTATTGAATAGTTGAAAATGTTTGAAAATTAGATTTCCAAAGCCTTGAAGTTTTATTGATCCCATTTTCAAAACTCTAATCTACAAACATTTCAATAATTAACGTTTTGGAACTTTTTTCTTTTTTTAAATTTCAATCTGAAGCTTTACAAAATTTCAAAAGATTTTTAAGGATTTAAAATATTTGAGGATGTTTTAAAAGATGTAAAGGAATCTTTAATTTGTTTTTATAATTTGAAGAAATTTCAAATAAATAAAAAAATTTTAGAAGGGTTCATTAAAAAAAATCAAAAGTACTTAAGAAATCTTTAAAAAAAGTTGTATGTATTTCAAAATATTTTAAAGGATTTGACGAATTTGAGAGAATTTACTAGGCAGTCTGATAAGTCCCTGAAAAATGAAACACAGAGACGTTTTTTTGGCCAAAGTCGGTTTTATTTTTCAATCATACTCTCCTTTTAGGTCGATACAGCGAGTCCAACGGTTTTCTAACTTTTTGAGTAAAAACGCTTACCGGTGAGCCATCTCTGCAGGTTAGGGAACAATTAATAGTCGCTGGGGGCCAGGTCTGGTGAATACGGTGGCTGAGGAACCAATTCGAAGCCGATTTCATGCAATTTTGCTTGTGCAACTAAGCATGAATGAACAGGCGAAATATCGTGATGATAAAGCGGTTTTTTCTTCTTCAAATGTGCATCCCAAAATACGGAGGCCATAACCTTTCCGACCCATTGTTGCGTTTTTGGACGCTTCGGAGCACTTTGGTCCGGTAGAACCCACTGTTTTGCCTGTTGCATTGACTCAGGAGTATAGTAGTGGATCCAGGTTTCATCCATGGTTATGAATCGGCGCAAAAACTCGGTCGGCTCACGCGAAAATAATGCCAAATTCTGCTGGGAAGTTGTCACACGAATTCGTTTTTGGACCACTGTGAGCAAACGCGGCACCCATCGCGCGCAGAGTTTCTTCATGCCCAAAACTGAAGGCACGATATTGCCCACACGTTCCAATGATATGCCTACAGCATTAGCTACCTCTCTCAATTTCACTTTGGGATCATTCAACAGCATATCATGGATTTTTCGACATTTTCTGGTGTAGTGACCTCTTTTGGGCGCCAGATCGTTCAGCATCAACTGTGTTCGTACGGCCACAACGAAACTGGGTAAACCACTTATGAATCGTTCCAATCGACGGTGCAGAGTCCGGGTAATACTTATCCAGCTTGGCCTTGGTCTCAGATATCGTTTTCTTGCGAAGATAATAGTGTTTGATCAAAACTCGAAACTCAGATTTTTCCATATTAAAAAAAACTCGGAGGTTAGTCGCTTCTCAGTGCTGTAACTTGTAAATGCGTAAACATAAATGGCTGAAGTTTTGACAGGTGTCATTTGAAGGATCAAGTTCGACGAAAATGCTTCACATTAGTGAATACTAATGCCATCTCTTAGAATTTTCAGGTACTTATCAGACTGCCTAGTATGTGGTGAGAAAAACTCCCGGAGCTATCGCACTTTTCGCATCAACGACTGCGAAACCATGACGAACTACTCCAAAAAAGGGGCTATGTGAGCGGAACGCCTGCTCTACCACAGTTAGAACAAGCCGGCAACAGAGCAAGAGAGATGACACTATAAGATCAACCGCCGGCAGGCATCCGATAGAGGAAGAGCGACGCTTTATGACCCGGAGAAACATCAACACTCAGGTTTCTCTAAAACCTAAAGATCTGGCTGAAATAGATGACGAGCTTCGTGGACATGTTTCCGAAGAATCCAATCTCTGGGCTATCAATTATTGTGTGTATAATGCAGCAAGAGCTTTGGCCGATGGGAACCGTTAAACAAAACAAACGGTTGATCATAAGAACCAAAGACGAATGCATCAACTCGTCATAAAGATAGGCTGGGCAAGGCATTACGCGTCCCGCATTCAGTGTGTGATTGACTACATTGCATCTGGCAGGAATTTTACCGCCAATGTTCGAAAGTTCGCGCGCGAATTCCGGACCCGTTAACACACTTAAAAATTCAAAGCTGCTGAACATCAGGTGTGCGCTTCAAGCGACCACCTGGGTGAATTGGTGGGTGAAGTAAAAAAGTGGGTGGAGTTTACTAGGGTGAAGTGGAAGGAGAATAGTAGAATGAACGGCTTTGAGTGTGCATCGGGTGTATGTTTGGCGAAAAATAGTTGAGGTTACGTTGCACAAAAGTTTTAAAAATGCAAGAGCAGGATAAGAAGATTTTAATTGCTGCCTCATTAATAAGGCAATTGTTATTACAAACAGTGATGTGTTCAATAATAGTGGAAAGTGATGGAAATACTAAACTTTAGTCTACTACTAAACTTGCGATTTGCGCCACTTCTACCCGCCAATTCCACTGTTCACTCACTGCCACCTATCTAGTTTCAGTGCATGAAATAGTCACCCGTCGAGTGACCCCCACTCTTCACCCGAGTGATCACTGAACGGTTCACCCGAGTGAAGCCGAGCACTCACCTAACATCGTGGAACGGCTCGGAGTGCACACGAATGCACCTGGGTGCATACTATCTGACGCTAAGAGAAGTCTAGAGCGGAGAGAGAGGTGGGTCTAATAAAACCAACAGTTTCTCTGTGACCCATCCCGATTCTTCCAAGACCCTCCAGTTACTGTCGACCACCCCGGTAATAAGCGTTGAATAAAGAAAAATTAATATTTTCATATCTCAGCTTAAAAGTGAAGATTATTCTATTGTTTTGAATGCGCGATTTTTTGATCTGTCTAAAATGTCATTATAAGAATAGGATATCTCACAAACTAATTTATTTCTATTTCCATAGCGGCCGCCACATAGGTTCACAAAATATGTGTAATACATTGTTTTAATTCCTTCATGCGGAATATAAGTTTTGAAAATTTAATTTTAATTCGAATTTATAAGTTATAAAAAGATTTAATAATAAAACACGGGTTAAATAAATGCTTTCGTTAAATTTTACTAAGTCGATCGAGAGGAATATGATTTTTACTTTTTCTGTTCCCGCTGGGGGATTCTTAGACAGAGGAAAAATCGTGTACTCATAGGAATGCAAATTCTTAATTTTTCTGAATTCAATGCTTATTACCGGGACCCGCCCAAACCAGAGGAGGTCGAAGTATTTTGGAGAGAAGTCTACGAAATGCAGCATAGACTGGACGAAGACTCAGAAAATATAAATAGCTTCAAGGAGCTGTGTGATGCCCTCATAACACCTGATAAAGAATGCCCACACATCACTACAGAGCAGGTGAAAAAAGTATTAAGAGGGATCAAGAACTATTCCGCTCCGGGACCAGATTGTGTCAAGACCTTCTGGTGGAAGGAGTTCCCTTCATTCCATCAGCATTTGGCCCCTATTTTCACCTTATATTTAATGTCGGAAGATCCAATTCCGGAATGGTTAGTGGAAGGGTGCACAATACTCCTGCCGAAAATAGGCAACTTAGCTGACCCGAAGAATTACAGGCCAATCACTTGTCTGAATACACTGTATAAGATATTCACAGCTATCCTAAATGATAGGACTCATCGATAAATGTGTCTGCAAAGATGCAGAATTCCACCAGCGTGACCTATCGATGGCCTGGATTGATTACCGGAAAGCTTTTGATTCGATCTTCCATAGTCTTATCATCTGTCTTTTGGAAAGCTTAAAGGTTCATTCGCAAATCATGAGTTGCATAGGAAAACCAGATTTACTATCTCAAATGGAACAAATCGTGTGACAACTAACAAGGTCACCTTCAAAGAAGTATCTTTCAGGGCGACACCATGAGCCCACTCCTCTTTTGCCTCACATTATTGCCACTATCTCTAGCACTTCGGAATTCTGACGAGTACTTTTGCGGCAAACCTGCAGATTGAAACCCTACTGCAAATACCTATATAAGTGCCTGTAAAGGTCACTAATAGGATACTCTATAAGGCTCCTATAAGTGACCTATATAGGATCCTATATAGGGTTACCTATATAGGTCAGTATAGGTTCCACATATAGGAAATGAAACAGCTTCCTGCATAGGATCCTTTATAGAATCCTGAATGATTCTATGGTAAGGATATGGGTTCCTTCTTCCTCCTACTAGGCAATCGCATAGTCAAAAATAACTACTACGCAGCTGTATCTGCTATAGGAAACTACTGCGCAACACTTCTGGTTCATCATCTGTCCTATATAGGTCACTAATAGGAATCTATATAGTATCCTATGCAGGAAGCTGTTTCATTACCTATAGGTGGCTCCTATACTGACCTATATAGGTGACCCTATATAGGATCCTATATAGGTCACTTATAAGATCCTTATATAGAATCCTATCAGTGACCAATATAGGTATTTGTAATAGGAAAGTACAAGAGAACTCATGTATTTTACATGGACGATCTTAAGATCTATACTAAAAATAAAGAGCAACTACATCTAGCTCTAGGGATTGTCGAACGATATACTAAGGAAATTGGAATAGAATTAGGGTTAGACAAATGCGCCAAGGTTTATTTGAAGCGAGGAAAACTTAATGGCATCCCTGAAGACCCTGAGCTCGTCAATAGAAGCGCTATACGGCACCTTTGCGCTGAAGAGACTTACTTGGGCGTGCCACAGAGCCGAATTCAGGATGTGACATCTATAAAGGATATTCTCCGAAGCAGATACATACGTCTCATCTGGCAGATTTGGTTTTCCGAACTGTCGGCGAGGAACAAAGTATCTGCAACGAGCTCAGATCCCTTGATATCGGAACAAAAAAACGGCAAAGGAGCTTTTCTGTACAAAGCAGCGGAAGAGGCTGCTGAAACACTCAGACTTAAATTCAGTATTAGGGGTGAACAAAATGCATCAAATCTTATCTATCTTGAGTACGCACTTCTGAAAGCCCGGATTAAGAAAGCACAAGAGAAAAACTTTCGTGAACAGCTCCTCTCCAGCAAACAGGTTCTATAATTGTTTCAGATCAAAAAAGGAACTGTGTTCTATAATAGTTATTACAAGTTGGTGACAGAACTGTTCTAGAACAAAAAAGTAACAGCGTTCTAGAACGCTGTGACAAAATTGTGACCGAACTGTTCTAGAACAAAAGGTAACAGTGTTCTAGAACACTGTGACAAAATTGTGACAGAACTGTTCTCCAACTATGTGACAGCACTGTTCTGTAACAATTGCTATGGCATTGTTCTAGAACAAACAGACACAGACACTCTATAATATTTGTTTCAAGTTTATTTTAGAACTGTGCCGTAACAGTGTTATATCGAAGTTCTAGAACCCTTTTACAAGTGTGTTCTAGAACAAATTCGGAACAAAGATTAATTCGCTAATACTATGGTCGAACTCACCCTTGCGAATATCCCTAATATGGATATCTCGGACGTATAATTTGTTTAGCCGGGACTGCGATACACGCTATCCCGGATCAAAATATATCCATGGGTATATGAAAACTTCCGCCTTGTAGGATATTCCGACGGGTTATCCCTGGAATAACCCGGGACATAAATGGAGTCAAATCGAATAGCCCGGGATATTCTATTGCTGTGAGAGGTACATAACACTGTTTCAAATTTTAGAAATAACAGTTCTAGAACTGTTATAGAATTGTTATAGAACTATTATAGAATTGTCCTAAATTTTTTACAATATGGCGTACCGAAGTTCTAGAATTGTTATAGATCGGTTGTCACAGAGTTCTACAACTGTTACAGAATCGTTCTAGCGTATAGGGGATGACATAGTTACTCGCCTGTTCGTAACCTGTAACTAACCTGTTCTAGAACACGTTCTTTTGTGTTCTAGAACAGTTACAGAACTGTTCTATAACCATGTTTGCTGGGTCGATAAGAAGATGCACGGTATCTTCCACAGAAATGTGGAGGATCAGTCTATGTCGTATCAGCTAACTTTTGCTTTCCTTAAATCACCTGGATTGAAGTGTGGTACGGAGGGTTTCATTTTGGCATGCCAAGGCAGTGTCATTTCCTCCTTAACATACCGTCGCCATATTTTGAGCCAAGACATTCCCGATGATAGCTGCAGGGCGTGCTATACACACCCTGAGCATTTAGCTCACACACTATCAAGTTGTCCAACTCATGCGGGAAGGGCCTACATCCAAAGGCACAATGCGGAACTAAGAGTGCTTTATTACCATCAATTGTTTCTGTTGCACATTCGAGGCCTAACATGGTTCTTCTTGACTTCGAGAAGCGAACCATGTTAGTTATCGAATTTTCGGCACCAGCTGACAAAAACATCATAGCCAAGGAGAATGACAAGAAAGAGAGGTATAGAGATCTTATAAGGGATTTGCAACGATTGTACCCGGAATATTCTGTTAAACTAATCGTCCTCACCATCGGCACTCTTGGAGGTGCCAAGCTTTCAGTGTTTACTAGCCTGAAAAGCATCCCTACGTGTCAACAATACGCTAAAACACTGGCGGGAAAAATGCAGAAGGCGGTCGTCCTTGGGTCGCTCCGTGTCCTTAGGGTGCACAAAACTTTTGCCGGATCCTGGTATTGATTTCGTTACAAACTGAAACCATCTATCTCACGGCCGTGAGACGTGGTTGTGGCTGTAATTTTACCGCGATTTCGCTGGGAGCGGGTGCAGTTTTTCAGATTACCACATTTTTTTATTTTGTTATTGCCATTTTTTTATATCGTCTCTTAATTGGCTCAAAAGGTTCATTTTTGTGTGTGTTTTTTTTTAATTTTGTAAATTCTACAATTCTAATAATTTTTTATTTTATGAAATAAGTCATCAGATAAATTGTTCGATATTTTCAATGTTTTTTTTATAAATAAAACAAAAACTACATGTCATATAAAAAAAGTGATTAATAACCAATTTGTAGACATTTTTCGGGTGCACAGTCTTTGTCTTATCATTTTTTTCCTATCTTGCATATTTTGACCGCAAAATGCAATTTTTTATTTTTAAGTAGTTTTTGTGCGGTCAAAATTCGAAATTTTCGACAAAATTCAAAAAGTTGATATAATAATCTTGTAGAGCTATCGAAAATTAACGTTTTTCTTTTCAAGTACTATGAACAACTATACACAGAATTTTTCAATCATGAAAAAATGTGGACGACCGACAGATAGATATTTAGCTGAAAAATGTACTTTTTGGATTTTTCATTATTTTTTATGCTGTCAAAATTAGAATTTTTGATTTTTCAAGCAAATTTAAAAAGTTGTTATGATAATCTCGTACTGGCTAACAAACCTGACCTTTAGTTTAGGACACTAAAAGTGTGTACCAATGGGCAATCTGATAGATTAATTTTTTCAAAAGATATAGTGCTCATAAACAGACATACAGACAAAAGCATTCGTGAAAACCTGTTTTTCGGATTCAGGGGGTCTCAAAGCATTGACATTTGACAAAAAGTGAGATGCGGAGTCAAATTCTACACAAATCTAATACCTTCTCTGATAAGAATGTAAAAAATGATTTATTGTTAAAATTATTAATTTAGTTAATGAAATAATTAATAATATTTAAGACCTCAATGACAAAAATATTTAAAACATATACATGATCTGAAGAATTAATAAAAAATATATCACTAATATCCAATATAAATACAATAATAACTAAAATATTTAAGAGTACAACCTAATTCGCAAAGTAAAGAATCTTTATACCTTTAAAACCTTAACAATTTCAAGTTTTGAAGAAAATATTTTATCAAAGTAATGGTAATTGTGATATAAATGTTTTCGGAAATGATTTGGTAAAAAGTCAATAAAAAGACTAGTAAATGAGAAAATAGATTTATTAATATTTAATATAATGCATGTATTTATTTAAATCGAACCGGACATCATATATACTATTTATACAGTTTCCTCATTTATTTATTGCTTGATCTTGAAAGATTTTTTCTAGTTGCATTCAACCCCTGATAATTTTATTAAAAAATTTTTATTTTTAAATGAGATTTTGGATTAAATAGTGAATTATATTATTACAAACCTCATTTCTAAAATGAACAGATTATAAACTATTAAAGTCTATAAGCAACCCTACCGCACTCATGACGCACAGGGGAGGAAATTCACTCTTTTCGTTCAGCTGAAATTTTGTAGATAACAATTTTTTACGGTTTAATAATTGATTTATTATAAACAAATTGGATAAACAAAATGACAAATATTCTTATTAGCGGTCAATTTTTTTTCTAAAAGTGCTTCAAATTAATGTAGAAATGACATTTAATAACAAAAATAATTTAAATGTTTATAAGAACTATTATTGTAAACAATTCTTGTGGCTAAATATTAGAATTTGAGATTTTTCAAATTATAATTCCCTTTAATCGCCAGAACGACTTTAGGTAATCCTTAAACTAATAAATATTTAATAATATTTGATAAAATATAAGAATTTAAATTTTCGTAAACAAAGTAGATAAACAAATTCAAAATTTTGGTTCTTGTGCATATAAATTTTTTGTTGCACTGGAAATGTTTTAAGCTGTTGGACGAACGACTGATAGTCACGAAGATATTTGAGAAGCTAACAATAACCATTGTTATAAATAATCCCCTGACAAAATGTTCAAATGTAAGGTTTTATCAAAAATTTTGTTTGCTTTAATCGCTACAATAGCTATGGATATTACTAAAAATGTATCTTTGATAATATTTAGTAGAATATAACAACTTATATGTTTATAAACAATTTACATAAACAATTTCCAAATTTTGGCAGTTTCACTTGGAAAAAGTCGGGTTTTCAATCGTAATAGATTGAAAATGAATCATAACACTGCATGCTGCGATTCATTCAATACAAAATCTTTTGACAAAAATTTAAATTTAAATATTTTTGAAAATATTATTAAATATTTATTATTGTAAGAAGTACCTGAAGTCGTTCTGGCCATTTAAGGAAATTATAATTTGAAAAATCTCAAATTCTAATATTTTTCCCCAAAAATTGTTTTTTAGGGTGGTTTTAATAAACTTTTAAATTATTTTTGTTATTAAATGTCACTCTTACATTATTTGAAGCACTTTCAGCAAAACATTTTTTTTTACTGATCATAGTTTAGTTTAGTTTATTTACGGTTTACACCTTTTGAACATTGGGTTACATAGTATTATACATATGAGACTTGATTAA
>NC_046661.1:26606540-26627405 GCF_010883055.1 Belonocnema kinseyi
AATAGTGAAGACATAGTGGATTAAATATGTAAACATTGCCATTAGATCTAATTTAGTAGCCTAATACATGTAATAGAACGCTTTCATTAACCCTGGCCAACTGAAGGAACCGAATGGAGCCTCTACAAAGTACCTGTAAAGACCTCATTGGGTCCCCATTCGGTTCCTTCTTAAAAATTAAAAAAAAGCAGCAAAGTCAACTTTTAAATTGTTGAAATTTGGTTCTACGTTAAATTTTGTATTTAAAACTTACGGAGTAATCGCAATACCTTTTTTTTTGCAGCGGTTGAAAGTTAAAAAAATATTTAAGACCTATAAGCCTATTGACTACTACTTACAGATGATGCGTTTGAAGTGTAGCAGTCAACAGGAGTTATACGTCTTCTATTTTTTTAACTTTTTACCGTTGCAAAAAAACTATTGCGATTATTCCGTGACCTTCTATAGGGAATTTTAACGTAGAATCTGAATTTCAACAATTTAAAAGTTGATTTTGCTATTTTTGGAGTTTTTTAAAAAGGAACCGAATGGGGTCTTTACGGGTACTTTGACGAGGTTCCATTCGGTTCCTTTGGTCCGCCAGAGGACTACAGAAGAAAGTAAAACGCGGGGGGTATGTTGGCTAACTAGAGTCTAGGTGCCTTCAAATGTTATGAAATTTAAAAAATAAAGCAATAACCTTAAATTCGTCGACTTAATTCTTCCCTATAATTCAAGTGCAACGTACCGCTGAAAGACGTATATAGAACAAGTTTAGGACTTGTGTGCCCACTGGGATAGACTCACTCTTTGTAAAATGTTCTAAAATCTAAGCATGCTAACCATTCATTTTAACTCGAGAATACCGATTTACGCCAACCATTTTAAAATCAGCCATGTTAGCATTCTAAAATATTAGAACGATACTCGAGAATAGCACCGGCCAACACTCTTGGCCCGCGCGCCCTAAGTCGTGACGGGTCCTTTTTTTCCTATGGGAGTTGACCTAGTTGACCTACCCCGAGTAGTATGTTGCGCGCGAAGTTTAAAAATAAAATTCTCTCTCACTTGCATCGCAGCGTTGTTGTCTGCGGTTTCCACTGCGTGGCGCTAGCATCCAGACAAAATTCTTAAAGTTACCGACGGAACGCTTATTAACGGTTACTAAAAGAAGATGCACTTGAAGGCGCCTTCGGCCCATGTAAACGACAGGTATTTTATTTATTAAAGTTTTTAACGCTGCAAGAAAAAGTATTGCGATTACTCCGTGATTTTCTAATGCAAATGTTAAGGTAAAATCCGAATTTCAACAATTTAAAACTTGATTTTGCCGTTTTTTGAGTTGTTTCTTTAAAAGGAACTGAATGGGGTCTTTACGGGTGCTTTGTAGAGGCTCCATTCGGTTCCTTCGGTCCGCCAGGGAGAATATGTTTGAAAGAATTTTGTAGAATATCAGTGATTATGTTACCTAGAATTTTTGCGGCAACATTCAGAATAGAGATAGGTCTATAATTAGTAACATTTTGTCTGGAACCAGACTTGTGTTTTGGAGTCAATTCAGCGACCTTCCAGCGCAATGCTTTACACAAAAGACTTAAGTCTTCGCTCGTTTACCACCAATTTTCACTCACAAATAAATTAAATAATAAACAAATTATGTGTATCCTTTGAGTCCCTAAACATTTATTTAAGACAATATACAGTTTTCCTGATCAGTTATTAAAGCGTAAAAAATTGTTATGTACACAATTTTAGTTTTTCTGTACTTTGAGAGGAAAATTTTTTAATAAAAAATAGAGGAGAGAAAAGCTTGAAGAGTCAAGATCTATAGAATTTAATGATCTTTAATTTAAAACAAAAAATTCAAAATCGTAAGATAATTGAAGGCTCTGGACATTTTTGAATGAAAAAAGTGCATTTCCTCCAACTATGCGTCATGAGTACAGTACGTTTGTTTATAGATTTTAATGGTTTATAGTCTGTTTATTTTAGAAATAAGGTTTGCAATAATATAATTAAATATTTAATTCAAAATCTCCTTTAAAATTAAATTTTTAATAAAATTATTAGGGGTTGGTTGCAGCGAGAAAAAAGCTTTCAAGATTAAGCAACAAATAAATGATTAAACGGTATAAATAGTATATAATGAAGTTTGGTTCAATTTGACTAAATATATACATTATATTAAATAATGTAAAATCCATTTTTTCATTTATCAGTCTTGTCATTAACTTTTTCCAAATTACTCCCTCAAACATTTTAATTACAATTACCATTACTTTTTTAAAATATTTCCTTCAAAACTTGAAATTGTTAAGATTTTAAAGCTTTGCTACTTAAATTATAGTCTTACATATTTTAATTATTATTGTATTTATATTGGATATAAGTGATATATTTTTTATTAATTCTCCTGATCATGTATATGTTTAAAATAATTTTTTCATTGGCTACGTTAATAATTTTAACAATGAATATTTTTTTTAGCTAGAACAAATAATTAAATCAATAATATCAGCAAAATAAATCATACAAATATAAAGCTCGAACTGCTTTCAAAATGTATCTCAAAATTAAATTTTATTCATATTAAACTACATCTTTTCATGACTTTTTCTTTTTTTTAATAATTAGTAATAGTTACTCTTATTTTTCATATATTTTTTCTTGTTTTTTTGCAAACAGCATTCGAAAATAAATCATCCGAAACCCGAATTATCTCTTTTTATCAAAATGAATCATCGTGAAAGCATAAAATCTATTATCAAGGAACTCTACGCGGAGAGTATTCTTACCAAAACCAACACCTTTAGTAAGCTCAGGACTTCTGAAGGTAAGCTACTAACATCCTTGGCTTTTTTGAAACGGTGCAGAGACAACAAACTAGTCCCAAAATTCTTACAACTGAAAAATAATTTTGGAACATCTAAATCCAAATCGATTCTGCAGAATACAAGTTTGCTTCTCGTTAAAGAAAGAATACAGCATACCAAATTTCTTTTGCACACCACCTCTAAAAAACTATTAAAACTTCACCTTTTCCTATCAAATACCCTCAGATTTGACATTTGGTCCACATTGGACCGCATATCGCTTGACCAATCCCAACGGATTAAAGAGCTTTCCACCCAAAAACAAAAAACAAAATTTGAAAAATTACTTCCAGTAAAGCAAACTAAACTAACAAATATAGTAAAAAACATCTCTGACCACCCTCTCAACAATGAAATGATTTCAGCCTTTTCTAAAGGACATAATTTTGCTGTAGCTCCATCGAAAATCCCAAAAGAAGAAATAATCAGCAATTTAGAATCCACAATATATACCCTTTCACTCGAAAAAGCAAATGACATACGACGTAGGACGGCCAACACTTTACTCCAAGCTCAAGTTCCATCCTCAAACTAAATAAAACAGGAGAAAACCGCAACTAAAGAACTCAATCAAAATAAAGATATTATAATATTACCAACAGACAAAGGCAACACAACAGTAGTAATGAATAAAGAAGACTATAACAACAAAATCATGGACCTTCTAACTGACGATACATACAAAAAACTTAAAAAGGACCCCACAAAAACAATAGTCAGTAAAACAAAGACTCTTCTCAAAGACTCTAAACTTGACAGCGAAACAATATCTAACTTAATACCTACTAATCCCATCTCTCCAAAACTTCACGGGCTCCCAAAAATCCACAAAGAAAACATTCCACTCAGACCGATCGTCAGCACAATAAACTTACCAACTTACAACCTAGCACGTTTCCTCGCTGCAAAACTAAATCCTTTTACAGGAAACTTCATCACTCACGTCCAAAACTCATTTGACTTTATTAAAAAGATACAACAGATTCACATTCAACCCCAAGACATCATAGTGAGTTTCGATATAGTATCTCTTTTTACGAGAGTACCAATCTCGGATACAAGTAATATTATTAAATCTTTCACAAACTTCCCTTCCGAGCTTGTACCTTTGATAGAACAATATCTCAATAATACTTACTTCTCGTTCAATAACCAATTCTACGAACAAACCTCAGGGGCAGCAGTGGGATCCCCAATCTCACCTGTAATAGCCAATGTCTTTATGGAACATCTAAAAACTAAAATTTTTAACCAAGCCAAACTTAAACCAGAATTCTGGTTCCGTTACGTTGATGACACATTTGTCATCTGGCGACATGGACGAGATGAACTAAATAAGTTTTTCGATTGTATCAATCAATTACATCCTAATATCCAGTTCACCATGGAAAAAGAACAAAACGGAAAATTGCCTTTCTTGGACGTATTAGTTTACAAAAAATCTGATAACACATTAGGACATGAAGTTTACAGAAAACCCACGCATACAAACAGATACTTACATGCCTCTTCCCACCATCACCCATTTCAAAAACAATCGGTCATCAACTCTCTTTTATACAGAGCTGTCTCTATAACAGACAAAGATAACTTACAAAAGGAATTACAAAACGTTAAACAAATCCTAATACAGAACGATTACACAAACAAACAAATTGATAAAACAATAAGAAAACACACTCAAAAAAGCAAGACAACACAACCTACGAGAGAATGACAGAGAAAAATGACCACCACCCTACCCTACATCCAAGGTGTCACAGAACAAATAGGAAGAATTCTCAAGAAACACAATATACAAACCATATTTAAACCACCTGCGAAAAGAGGACAACTACTAAATAACCCTAAAGATAAAAAGGCACTCTTCAGTGACCCAGGAGTATATAAAATCCCTTGTTCTTGTGGCAAAGTCTATATTGGAGAAACCGGGAGAGCGGTGAGCCAACGTATGAAGGAACATGAAAGTAAAGTCAGGCTAAAACATTTAACGCAATCAGCACTAGCTGTACATCATATCGAAACAGGACATAACATTTTATTTGATAAAACAACAGTCATTGCAAAAATACACAACAAATTTCCAAGGAAACATAGAGAAGCAATCGAAATCTTAAAACACCCTAATAACATCAATAGGGACAATGGATATAATAACAATCCGATTTGGCTTTCCGTTCTCCCGGATTTTTTTGAAAAAGACTTGATTTGCCAATCAAGTTCGACCAGTCTCCACGGTGGGGAGCTCTGGCCAATCGCAGGCATCGTAGAAAGTATATCTAAGAACATCATGACCTGATACCTCAGTTTCAGAGCCCTGAAGATGTGAACTGCAATGTTCACGAAACGTCGGCAAACAATTCGTAGTTTTTTACACGAGTGAAACCCGAAATATCTCTTTTTATCAAGTTTTAAATTATTTTTGCTTTTTCTTAATACAATTCAATGAAAAACGCAGACCTAATTTTAGTGGCGCCATCTTTTGGATTAGTTTGACCGACATTTCACCCTCTGGATCGTAAAAAAACTACTACTGCATACACATACACGGTCGAGACAGTGGGGTGGGAACAACCGTGAGATTGAATAAAATATGAAATTATTTCCATCATTGTCACCGAGGGCACTGTGCTTAAATTTTCACTGAAATCTATATTTCGAAGAGCATAAGTATAGGTCGAAATTTCGATTTATTTTTTAATTTTTGGACACATCGGATGACCTTTCCAGCCAATTTTCCAAATATTCACCCTGCATTTCGAAAAAAACAATTTTTTTAAACTACGGCCAGTTGAAGATCCAGGGGAGGTGTTTAGGGGGTTCAACCCCCCTCCACCCTGAAAATTTTAGCATGTCGTATTAGGACCAGTCCACAATGAGAGTCATCAGCGTCGACGTTCGAACGTATATTCGTATTTGACGTGGTTCACACATTGTGACCAGCCCTATCCGACTCTCCGTATTTCAGCTATAAAAGTTTCGGACCTTATTGCTATGAGTTTCAATGTTCGAAATGTCACCGCTTGGCGGCCCTTCTCGCACGTGTCCCTACTTTCACATGCCGGTAAATGGAAAATTTTCTTAAAATCAATAATATTTATATAATCTTTTATAAATTGTAAGCCTAAAATTTTTACAAGAGTACAAAAATTCAAAGTGGTTGATTCGAATAAGAATAAGTATCAAAATTGAGTGGACGAAGAAAAAGAAAAATACGGTGAAGTGCATTGCTCCAAATTGTCAATCCGCCCTGGCGGACCAAAGGAACCGAATGGAGCCCCTAAAACGTACCCGTAAAGACCCCATTGGGTCCCCATTCGGTTCCTTTTTAAAAAACTCGAAAAAGTAGCAAAATCAACTTTTAAATTGTTGAAATTCGGATTCTATGTTAAAATTCCCTATAGAAGATCACGGAATAATCGAATTAGTTTTTTTTTGGCTACGGTAAAAAGTTGAAAAAAATATAAGACGCATGAAGCCTGTTGACTGCTACTTACAGGCGATGAGTTTGAAGTGTAGCAGTCAACAGGCGTTATACGTCTTATATTTTTTAAACTTTTTACCCTTGCAAAAAAACTATTGCGATTATTCCGTGACCTTCCATAGGGAATTTTAACGTAGAATCCGAACTTCAACAATTTAAAAGTTGATTTTGCTCTTTTCTCGAGTTTTCAAAAAAGGAACCGAATGATCCTACTAGAAATGTTATAGCATCAGTATGTATAGACTATAACCAATATATTTACAATACTTTATTCGAATAAAATTTAAAAGATGAATCTAGAGATACAATTTTCAATTTTAATTGCTGAATTACAATTTCCGAATTTTAACCTAAAAATAGCTGTCTTTCCAAGGCTGTGGCTGTTCCTCATCTGGTGATTATATTTGTTCTTCACTTAAACTCCTTTTCGCTCAGGAGTATTTTTGTTTAAAAAATAAGGAAGCAATAAAAAATAAAGATAAATAATATTTTTTCATTTGGACTTCTGATCTTTTATTGTCGTGAAAATCATTATAGACCTATAATGATTTTCCTATAATGTTTTCGCAATTACAGGAATTTTGATTGGAATAATTATAGAAAAAATGTAGGAAAATAATTATGGTAATTAATAATATTAAAATCATTATTGAAAGAAGTAGAAGGACGTATAAATGAACCATTTGTTTTGAACTACTCACACAATAGTACATAAAAATAAACATATTTAAAGAAGCTTTGTTTAAGAATAAAGGTCAAATGAAACTTAAAAGATATGGGTATCTTCTACTTTTTGCAATAATTATTTCAATATTATTAATTTATATAATAATTTATATTATAGTAATTTCATTATAGGAAAATATTTATAGGCCTATAATGATTTTTCTATACTTGCACTTTTTCCTAAAGGATAGTCGGAAGATCTATATACTAGTACTTTTTCTTATTTAATTATTTACTCATTACTTTTATTTCCAATTCACCCTCGCCCTCCCCGAAGCCACCCAAATATGACCCAAAAATAAAAAAACTACATTTTTACGTATCATAGTTACTTTTTAGCAATTCCCGTCGCCTTTTTCATACAAACAATAACTAATTAACAATTTCCTATGGCTCTTTAAACAATTTTCAATTCTTTAAAGAAATATAAATTATTTAAACAATTAGGGTGAGTGATCCAGTAGCTGAACAGTCACCAGTGAATGAACACTAATGCGATAAATATATAAATATAACTTTTCAAAGTTAAAATCTTTATGAATTTCTATATAATTGAAATCTTGAAGCAATTTTGAAGAGTTTAATATACAATTCATTGCAGTAAATTCTTGTAAATAATTTAAAAATTTTCTTGAATGTGAAGCATCATCGATTATAGTGAGTGATGGTGAGAAAGTCATCGATCACTATAAGGTATGTACCTGAGCAACTCCTTGTTTACACTGCTTTTATTTAAAAAATCTGTACCTTTTCTGCATCAAAGTTGTACTGTAATAGTTGTAAGATATTATTATTCAATTTCCCAGAAGGTCTTTTCACAAAAAGTACGTTTTTTTATTAATAAATGTGTGTTCACGTACTGGACCTTTAAATTGCCCGTGTTCCAGTGAACGAACGCTGTATTCATTTACTAGAGCAAAACTGTCACCCCGCAGGTCCAGTGAATGAACAGCAGGTGGCGGAGACCTGACTATTGTTTCGTTACATATAAATAAGTTTGTTTCCATTAATGTGACTACCCAGTGGGCAAAAAATTTGGTGACGCCTTTTCAACATCGTTACGACATATTTACGACAACTTTACGACATTCTATGTCCATGTCGTTAAGGTGTCTTTGCGATATCGTAAAGACATCGTCAGATCATACGACTTATTTACGATATCGTAAAGACACCTTGACGACATGGACATATGATGTCGTAAAGTTGGCGTAAAGATGTCGTAAAGACGTCGCCAAAGTTTGTCCCCACTGGGTATAAATATCGAAGCTATAAATATAAACTATAAATAGTTATAGTTTAAATGTGTATTTTTGTGGTTAGAACATCAAAAAAGTACGCAAGAACTAAATTAAAGGTAAGGCAACTTTGAGGTTCGAAATTTAATGCTTTTTTCGACAAGTTAACCTAGTTCTGTGTTCAAGATTTGTATTCCCTCCTTTCTTTATATCTAAATGTCTTGTGGTTTTCATTGAATATATATTATATATATATAATATTTAATGAATTTCGCCACGCTTTCTAATATTTTACATTATTTAACTGGTCATTTTGTAATTTGCCTATGTAATTGAGTGTCCCCATGCAAGAACAAGACGTAGATTTTTCCAGCGCGGCCGAGTTGGCCCTTGACGACTGAAAATTCAAATTAGAAACTTTGAATTTTAAAACATATATTATCATAGATAATTACGTTCCGAATCTGTTTTTTCCTTACAAGAAAATCGTATCTTGTTTAGTTTTTTAACAAATTGCAAAGAACGAGTTTATTTAAAAGTAGATTTTTAACTCGATTTTTGTCTTTGACTCGTGCTCAAATCCACAGTTTTTGAAATTTCTTTATAAAATTCAGAGGAAATATTCCTTATAATATATTTGTTATGACAATTAGCGATAAAACTTTTCAACTTTATTTATAACAATATAAAAAATTATTTTCAGAGCTATTGTATATTTCGTTCCACAAAACGTTTGAGTGTTCCGTTTAGCGAAGAAAGTTTGAGCAAACAAAAACTTACTGCGGAGAAGTTGTTCAGAAAGGTACAAAGAAGTTTTCTATAAAGGCTTTTTTAAAATAAATTAATAGGTAAAAAAATGTGAACGCTAAACTTTGAGCAAGCGACTGATCTTTATGCGTGTATTGCGCCGAGTCGAGATGTCTTGCAGTTAAGGCGGGTAATAAGGGGGTCAGATTTAAAAATAAATAATAACACTTCAACTGACATAAAATATATCAAATTTTTATTTGTTTATCAAATACTTATGTTTACAATAATTTATATAAATAGTTAACGAGGTCATTGTAATCACAGGCTTATATTAGAGTGCTAATTATAAAATGTTCTAACAGGACTTATTCCATATTTAATTGTCATTATATTATAATACAATTTTATTAATGTAAAGTTCATATTATTCCTCTTCAGATAGCACAGAATCAACAACTTCTTCAATTTTTGTTATCGCCGCAAAGTAATCCGTGAAAAATTGTTGACCTTTAGGAGAGAGATATTTACGCAAGCTTTTAACGTCATTCATTTTAGCTTTTGTGAGACCGACTTTTGGAGGGGCAATCTTTTCCAAGTCTCTGAGTTTAATGCTTGGCTGAATAGTAAACAAAGAAGGATTTTCCAGGGTATAATCTAACGAGCAGCTCTGACCAAAAGGGCAGTTCTAAAAAAAAATGGTCAGTTCTAAAACTTGATTATGGGCAGTGCAAAAATACATTTCAAAAGTTGATAGAGGGAGAAAAGAGAGAAAAATTCGCGCACAGGAAGACAAGAATTACTTAAAAATCAAATGTTCTAAATGAGGCTTAGATTATACCCTGGGATTTTCGCCGTAATAATGATCAAAAAGCTGTACATTGCCGTTTGATAAATATTTAATTACACAAGCCTGACTGATTTTCATAGCTTTCGGAATTCGTACGTTTCTTTTAAAAGATTTCTCAAAATCATGCAAAATATTGCTTGCTGATTCGACCATAATAAACGGAGGATCGCGAGAATCTCTGATCAGTTCAATGTACTTTGCCGCTGTTTCAATTTGCTCTAGTTTTTTCTTTTTTTGCGAGTATAAACCAAAATTTCGATCACACTGGCAATAGGAGTGACCACGAACAGGAAAAATATGCCAGATTTCTATATTAAGATCTATGCATAGTGTTAAGAAGAAAGCAAACACTGTAATTTCGATTTTGTCCTCCTGCTGCAGCAGAAAAAAGTACAATTTTCGTGAAACGTGTTTCATCAAATTCTTTTTCAATTACGTGTTGTTACGTTTGGCTTCTTTTGGGATTAAGAAGGCTGAAGGACGTTTGACGGTCATCTAATGTTTGAATAATCCACCTTTGAGTTCATTGTACCGCCGTATAGGGAAAGACATCCCGACTCGGCATAATACACGCATGAAGATCAGTCGCTCGCTCAAAGTTTAGCGTTCACAGTTTTTTACCTATTAATTTATTTGAAAAAAGCCTATGCAGAAAACTTCTCTGTACCTTTCTGAACAATTTCTCCGCAGTAAGTTTTTGTTTGCTCGAACTTTCCTCAAAAACGAAACATTCGAACGTTTTGTGGAACGAAATATGCAATAGCTCTGAAAATAATTTTTTATATTGTTATAAATAAAGTTGAAAAGTTTTATCGCTAATTGTCATAACAAGGATATTATAAGGAATATTTCCTCTGAATTTTATAAAGAAATTCCAAAAACTGTGGATTTGAGCACGAGTGGAAGACAAAAATCTAATTGAAAATTGACTTTTGAAAAAACTCGTTTTTTGCAATTTGTTAAAAAACGAAAAAAGATTCGATTTTCTTGTAAGGGAAAAAAAGATGAGGAATGTAATTATCTACGATAATATATGTCTTAAAATTGAAAATCTTCAATTTGAATTTTCAGTCGTCAGGGGCCAACTCCGCCGCACTAGAAAAATCTACGTCTTGTTCTTGCATGGGGACACTCAATTTTATACCTAAATCCTAATTCTAATTTGTTGTGATTATAGTGTTCATTCAATAGTGCTTTACTGTTCATTCATTGACTTACAGTCTTCATTCACTGGTGTTTTTGTTAATTTTGCACTATTTAATTGTTTTTTATAAAGCTTTTTGGTAAAGAAAAAATTTGTTTATCGGATTATGAAATTTGAACCCTTAAGAATCTATTTTCAAAAGTTTTGTAAGAATAATCAATTATTATAACGTGAAATCGACTAGTTGTAATCAGTGATTTCCTTAAGTGTTCGTTAACTGGGTCACTCACCCTATTTGTTCTTAAAAAATGTAGAAAATAATCGTATCCCAACCGAAAAGAATCTTTAAGTATATACTAAAAATTCTTTAGGTCAAAGAATCTCAAAAAAATTCTCCGCAGGCACTCAGGTAGATATTTTTAAAGGGCCAGGAAGCTTGTTTAAATGGTCTGAAGGCTTCAAAATATCCATTCCGAAATTGAAATAAGAATACGATCGTAAATAACAAGCAGAGAGGCTATCTCAATAGAGTAGCCGACACTCAAGGGTCCTTTGTTAAGCTTTCGGATTAAAATTTAGAAGTAGATTTTTTTAAATTTCATAGTTAACAGCCTAAAACATAATAATTCGGAATCTACGGGTTCCGATGACTTCAGATATCTAACTTTCTTTTTAATGCTTAAAATTGTAATTAATAGAACGTTTCTCGTAAATGGAACGAGATACGCCAAAAAAGACAACATTTTTGAATTCAACTAGAAAATTGTATATCAGTATATAAGTTATAATTATAAATAAGTATTATGAGAAAATTCATCAATTAAAAAAAAGTGTTAATAATTTGAAGAGAAATTTAAAAAGGGAGAGCGGGTTAGTCACGACCAACTACTGTAAATAACTCTGCCCGCCCCGTACGTGACGAATACAAAAGGAACATTATATTACCGTCGCACCACTCTTAAAACGACCACTAAAAGGATCTTGAAAAGGACCCAAATCTCTCAAACTATCTCCGAGAAATTTTGTTTAAAATCGACTTTTTTTATAGGCTCAAATGGGCCAAGCTATTTCGCTAAAGAAAACTCAGAGATTTCATTCGGTAGGGATGTCCTGATTGAAATGTAATTATTTATCATTTTTTGGAGTATTATATTTTTCTAAAAATATTATGCAATTATTTATTTTGTTGAATAATTACATAATTTTGATACATTTCTCTTAGTGTTTAATAAATTTCTATTAGTTTAAACAATCTTTATTTGCTCAAGCAGTTCTTTCTCATTAACCAAAAAAATGAAGGAAAATAGAACACATACAATTATGTTTTGGACTGTATATTGTATAGAAAGAATATGTTACCCACTTTTAAATTGTTTAAACAAATATAATAAATAAATAGAAATTTGTTAAACATTAGAAGAAATGTCTCAAAATTATATAATTATTCTACAAAAAGTAGCACAGTATACCAATTTAAAAAAAGTGGACATTTCTGACTCAATTTTTAGAATTTCTGAAAATGAACAATAAATAATTGTTTAAATAAATACATAATATTTAAAAAAAAATGCTCTTTTCCAAAAAATGACAAAATATTGCACTTCAATCAGAACATACAATTATTTTTTACATTTTTTGGAAATAAATAATTGTTTAAATAATTTACATTTATTCAAACAATTGAATAATGTTTAATAGTCATTGTGAATATTTAAATTGTCCATGAGTAATTATTTGTATGAAAAAGACGACAGTAATTGCTAAAAAGTACCAATGATACGTAAAAATACAGTTTTTGGATTTTTGGGTGGCTGCGTAGAGGGTGGAGGGGACAAAAGTTATGAGCATGGTTTTATTTCTTAGACAATCCCCTTTAATCCCTCAAAATTTCGGTACATTTATATAAAACCGTAGAAGATGAGTTCAATTTTTCGGAAATTCAAAATGACCCCATGTCTTGCTCTTTTGAGTGAAAAAAATTGTGCAATGCAATGCATATATATATATATATATACAGTCTGTCAAGTTAAAGCGTGGGTGGCTTTACTCGCAGTCGGTAAGGTCGGAAAGGTATGAATGTTGATTTAGAACACAAATGGGACATAACGTAAGTTAATTATTTCTTTTACACAAAACCTGAAAGACTTGGCAGGGTCATTGAATTTTTTAAATGTTGTGGGAAAAGTGCAAAATTCATGTAATCTTGCAAATAATGACAGGGTCTTTTTAATTGAAAGATACTCTTTTTTAAAGAATATTTAACTATTTCTTGAAAATCCGTCGTTTTATAAATATTTTATAAATATTAGGAAATATTTTAAACTTCTAAAATGTTTTTAATCACTTCAAGACCCAAATTTTTCTTACAATTTTTACGTCCTAAAAAATTAAAAAATTGCTGAAGATATTATGGATTCTTTCTCAGCATTTTTAGAAATGTTTTAAAATTTTCTCTAACAATTTATTTTAAAAAACAAGAAATCCTTTTCAATTTTTTGTATAAATATGATTTTAGTGGATGTTTTCAGTTTGTCATTTGCTGAGATGCCGACAAATGTTGAGCGAAATATAGATTTTTTAATATTTCGAAAGAAAAAGCCTTTTAAGAATTTTGAAGGATTGGAATATTATAAAACAGTTTTCTTAAGTTTCCTAAAAAATGTAACATTTTTCTTATTTTTAAAGTTCATTTGAAAAGAATACTTAAAGAGATTCCAAGATTTTTAAAGAAAATTGTCAAAATTATAAAAAATTAATTTTGAGAGATTAATCTACAACTTTTTCAAAACATTTCAAGAAATTGCTAAAAAAGATTCTGGACAATTTTAATATTGAGGAGATTTTTAAAAGATAAAAGAAAAATTAGATTTCTGAAGATTTTGAAATAAAGTTTTGGTTTCTATTTCAGAATTTGGAAAGGATTTAAGAAATTAAAATTTTTTGGCCTAACATTTTGGGGAAAGTTGTAATTTATTTTTTATTTAAAAAACAAAATTATCAACACTCAGAAATTCCTGAAAAAGTAAATATGATTTATCGCGTATATGCTTGGACTGGTGTCATGTTTAGATGACGGTTGCTGATAGTGGAACCATGCGGTGGTTGTTTAAAGTTTTTCTTAAAATTTTCATATGAAATATTGCCGAAATTCATATAAATTGATGTAATATTTAATTTGATGTAATATGATGTAATAATGGAAAATTTTTTTAATGCGTTGTTTTTTGGTAGACAATAAAGTTTGTATGGAGATACCTTTCTTTATTGAAAATTCAAATATTTGGTTAAAAATTAATTTTTTCATTTACAATTTTTGATTGAAAATTGAAGTATTCAACAAGTCAAATTTTGTCGCTCAAACTTTAACTATTCTATTTATTTTTTATTGGTTTAAAATTAATCTTCATAGTTGGGAATTCTGTTTTTATAGAATATTTATTCTTCAACGTCCAAATTTGTCTTAAAATTTTTACATCTTAAAAAATTGTTTAAATTGCCGAAGATATTTTGGATTGTTTTTCAGCATTTTTATAAATCTTTTAAAATTTTCTCTAACAATTTATTTTAAAAAACAAAAAATCCTTTTAAATTTTCATATGAATCTGAAGAATATTCTTTCATTACCTTCAAAATTGTCAAAATATTTTTAATTTGTTTGAAAACCTGACTGATTACATTCTGCATTCAGGATAAAAAAGTTTTCTTAAGTTTCATTAGAAAATTTACAATTTTTTATTTTTAAAGTTAATTTTAAAGAGAATATTTAAAAAGATTTCAAGATTTTTAAAGAAAATTATCAAATTTATGAACAAATAATTTTGAGCGAATATTCTACAACTTTTCAAAACATTTTAAAAAATTGTAAAAAAAATCAGGAAAATTTTAAGATAATTTTTATAATTTTGCACAATTAAAAAATATGAATGATTCGCAATTAATAAAAACATAATTTTGAAACTTTAAGAAATAATTTTAATATTGAGAAGACTTTTAAGAGATAAAAGAAAATTTACATTTTTGAATATTTTGAAATAAAATTTTTACATTTTTTTCAGAATTTGTTAAGATTCCGGAAAAAGTTTTTATCACTTTTTTAATTAAAAAAAATTAATTTTTAAAGAAAATTTTAAAATATTTTGAAATTATTTAAAACATAAAAAATGCGTTGAATCAAGAATCCGGTAAAACAAAAGTATCAAAACTTAAAAATTACCGAGAAAAATAAATACTATATACCACCCAGTTCACGGTCGTGAAACTTGGCCATAAGTGTGATTTATCGCGTATATTCTGGGAGCTGGTGTCATTTTTAGTTGACGGTTGCTGACAGTAGGACCACGCAGTGGTTGTTTGATCTTTTTTCTTATTTTTATGTACAATATTTCCTAAATTCATATAATTCGATGTAATTTTTTATATATTTCAGACAATTTAAAATTATTCAATTAGAATAGTCCGCAAAGTGTGATTTTGTTTTGAATTCGCACAATTTGTTGAAAAGATATTGGTATGGCGAAGGGGAATCTTCGATTCTTACATTCTTAGCACCTTCAGTTCGCAGAACCGGCGCCGAGTTTCCGAGAAATGTATTTCCCCGCCAAACAAATGCAATATAAATAGATGAGTAGCTCTTTAAAACTGCTTTCTTGAACACTTATTATATAATCTAATTAAATAGTATTTAGTTGAACTTTAATTAAATAAATAAATTGATTAAAATAAATTAAATAAAAAATATCTAATTTTCTTTTAACTTTTAATACTTTTCACATTTCCTAATTTAGTATACGTACTAATAACTAAGTTATTAGATTCAGCCTTTAAAAATAGGGAAAAAAACTTTTAAAAATTGTGGGCTATTAATTTCAGCTTCAGTTTAGAGTTAAAAAATAATGTTTTTTGTAATTACAATCATTTTTAATACAAAATACAAATGTGGAATAACTATTAGCTTGTTACAAAGGTAAAACCACATTCCAAGTTTTGACAACAAGGAATCACCGCTTATCTGTTTCTTTTTAAAGTTATATAAATATAATTTTCATAAGATTCCGGAGATATTTCAAAAGCATTTTTGAAGATTTCACATATGCGGAAAAATGTAGAAAATTTTTATCCATTTTTTTTATTTTGCAGGACACACAAAATATTAGGAAAAATTAGAGTTAGCTTAAAAGACATTTAGGACTTTAAGAAGATTTGAAGAAATAATTTTTAAAATAATTTTTTGAAAAACTATTCATGTTTTTAAATATTGTTAGTCTCTTCAAAACTTCTGGAATTCCTAAATAATTTTGGTAATAAAAAATTACATTTTTACAATGACCTTCAAAACTTAGAGATTTGTAGAAACTTACAGAGGAATCTTCCCAAAAAAAATTTCATCCTTCCAAAATTCTTAAATAGCTTCGAACATTTTTCTCGAAATACTCAAAATTTTATGAAATTGATACAAATTGTTTTAAAAATATATTGAAAATTTTTAATATTCTAAAATATTTCAAATTTTAAATTACTTTAAAACCTTTACAAAACTTCTACACTTTCGAAATATTTTTTGAAATCAATCAGTTTTCCTAAAAAATCTTTTAATTGTCCTAAAATCTTCTAGATTTTCTTTCGTGTTTTTAAAATCAAAACACAATTATTTAAAAGATTAAGATATTCTCAGTTTTTTGCCCATTATGTATTTCATTTTTCTTACCTCTTTCAAAGCTTGAAAAAGTTTACAAATTGTATACTACGATAGAAAAATTTTAGGAACAGAGTTATTTCCTATAATATTAGAAACCCCATTTGCAATTAAAATTTTCTTTTGAATCAATAATGTTTAGAAACAGTTGGAAAACATTTGATCATGAAATTAAATTACTTAATTGAAAATTTCCATTTACAAAATTGATGTTGCGGTAAACTCGTAATATTTATTAATAGACTTAATTACAGACGGTTTACTTACACAGTCTTTTTTTTGAGTGACTCGCAGAATTCTTAGAAATTGAAAATACTTTGTCTATTAAATCATTAATATCCAGGGGCAAACTCGGCCTATTGTCCCTATTAATAACAGTTAATATGCATAAATATATTAAATTGTATGCATATTTTAAAACAAATCTCATATTAAATTAACGAAAACAATCAAAAATTCCTTGGAACATTTGTAAATACTGTCAAATATTGCAATTCCTTCAAAATATTTGGACAAACCTTAAACTTTTTTTTAAAGATTTTCAAACCACTTTTGAATTTTTTTAAATAACCATGCTAAAATTGTTTTAATTCTCTAAAATTTCTTAAAATAATAAAAATAGGTTGAAAATTCCTTGACATCTTTTAAAAAATCCTTAAATATTTAAAAACTTTTAAAATCTCTTGAAAATATATTGAAATCTTTTTAAATTATCTCAAATTCGTCAAATCCTTTAAAATCTTTTGAAATACCTGGAACTTTTTTTAAAGATTTCTAAAGTACTTTTGAATTTTTTTAAATAACCCTTCTAAAATTTTTTTATTTCTTTGAAATTCTTTTAAATTATAAAAACAAATTATAGATTCCTTTACATCTTTTCAAACATCCTCAAATATTTAAAATCCTTTAAAATCTTTTGAAATTTTGTAAAGCTTCAGATTGAAATTTAAAAAAAAAAGGTTCCAACACGTTAAATATTGAAATGTTTGTAGATTAGAGTTTTGACAATGGGACCAATAAAACTTCAAAGCTTTGGAAATCTAATTTTCAAACATTTTCAACTATTCAATAAGAATAATTTTCAACTCGATGAGATTCAGGTCTTCAAATTTTGAATTGTAAACTTGAAAGTTTATATATAAAAAATTAACAATCATGAAAGACTGAAATTTAGAAAACAGAAAAATTTCAAAATGTTGAAAATTTTAATGTTTGTAGATTAGTTAGAGTATTAAATTAAAGTGTTAATAGAAATTACTCGAGTTAAAGTTTAACTATTTCTAAAACGATTTTTTTATAGAATTATAAAATTATATATAAACATATATTTTTTTAAACATACTTTTAAATTTTCAACACTTTTAATTTATTTATGATTAATAATTTTTTGTTAATAAACTTCTAAATTTACAATTTGAATTTTGAAGACTTGAATTCCATCAAGTGGAAAATTACTTATATTTCATAGTTGAAAATAAGATTTCAAAAGTTTTGAATTTGTATTGATTCCATTTTCAAAACTCTAATCTACAAAATTACAATATCTAACGTTTTGAAATTTTCTTTTTTCTAAATTTCAATCTGAATTTTTTAAAAATTTCAAGAGATTTCAAAAGATTTTTAAGGACTTTAAATATTTGAGAATGTTTTAAAAGATGTCAAGGAATTTTAAATTTATTTTTATAATTCAAAAGAGTTTCAAATAATTTAAACAATTTTAGCAGAGTTATTTAAAACAATTTCAAAGTATGGTAGAAATCTTTAATGGGTGTCAAGGTGTTTCAAAAGATTTTGAAGGTTTGAAATAATTGAGAGTATTTTAAAAGGTTCCAAGGAATTTTCATTTGATTATAGTAATTTAATATGAGATTTTAAAGGATTTGAAATATTACATGGTATTTTTTGAATTTCAAGGAATTTTCAAGAGCTTAAAAAAATTTTTAAAGATTTTAACAGATTGTCAATAATTGAGGATGTTTTAAAAGACGTCAAGGAATTTTCATTTTATTTTTATAATTTTAAGGAATTTCAAAGAATTTTAAAGTACTTTAAAAATCTTAAGAAAGAGGTCAAGGTAGGTCAAAATATTTTGAAGGTATTACAATATTTGAGGGTATTTCAAAATGTTGCAAGGAATCTTCAATTGATTACGGTAATTTAATATGAGATTTTGAAAGATTTATTATATTTTAGGATATTTGAGCAGAATCCAAGGAATTCTCAATGGATTTCAATAATGTAGTATCAGGTTGTAAAAGATTTGAAATATTTTAGGGTTCTTTTAAAATTTTCAAGGAATTTTCAAGAGACTTCAAAAGATTTGAAAGGGTTTTAAATATTTGAGGATGTTTAAAAGGATGTCAATGAATTTTCAATTCATTTTTATAATTTAAAGGAATTTCAAAGAATTTGAACAATTATAGCAGGGTTGTTTAAAAAACTCCAAGATACCTTATAAATCTTGAAATGATGTCAAGGTGTTTCAAAATATTTTGAGGGTTTCGAAATACTTGAGAGTATTTTAAAAGGTTCCAAGGAATTCTCAGTTGATTACAATAATTTAATATGAGATTTCAAAGGATTTGACATATCTTAGAATATTTTAATAGATTCCAAGGAATGTTCCATTGATTTTAATAATTTAGTATGAGATTTTAAAGGATTTGAAATATTTTAGGGTATTTTTAAAATTGCAAGGAATTTTCAAGAGCATTGCAAAATTTCAAGAGATTTCAAAGGATTTTTAATATTTTAGGATGTTTTAATACATTACAAACATTTTCAATTAATTTCAATAATTTAAAGCAATTCCAAAGAATTTTAATTATTTTCAACTTTTCAGGTTGAAATTGGAACTGCTTTGTTAAAAATGTAGTTTTTTTTGGTCGATGTATCAATTTAGTTGAAAAAATTAGTTTTCTGAAAATCTAACTATTTTGTAATCAATTTTTGTTTGTTTTGTTTAAAAATTAATTTCTTTTAACTACAAGAAAATAATAATTTTTTTCGAAAAATTAACTATGATTAAACATTAATTTTTGTATAGGAAATTAGACTAGGTGGAAAATAAATTTCTTTTGTGTAAAGTTCATATATTTTATTAATAATTCCGTTTTTTATTAGTATACATTTGAGCCTTTTGGATAAAAGTGTTAATTTTTGTTTAAAAATATAGCTATTTTGTTGAAAACAATTTCAACCATTTTTTTTAATTTATGTATTTTATTCAACTTCTTTTTGTTTGTTTGCAGAAAACGGATTGTTTTATTTGAACGTTGAACTATTTGTATTTAAAAATATTCAAATAGTTATTAATATTAATATAATATTTTATAATTAAAATATTAACATCAATAATATATATAGTAGTAATAATATCCATATTATATACACCTGAAAAACATAACCTCAAAATCGACTCGTTTATGAAATTAAGAATAACGCGAAACATCAAAA
Organism: Belonocnema kinseyi; assembly: GCF_010883055.1. Classification (NCBI taxonomy): domain Eukaryota; kingdom Metazoa; phylum Arthropoda; class Insecta; order Hymenoptera; family Cynipidae; genus Belonocnema; species Belonocnema kinseyi. The sequence continues at coordinate 26,626,730 of NC_046661.1, forward strand.
TCACCAATTTCTTTAATTTCTTTCTGATGGGGATCGAGATATAAATAGAGGACCACCGAAGTCTTTCGAAACTCTCAGATCGGCAACAAAGATATCTTTGTGGTAACTAATTGGGCAGAAACTTAATTGGTAAATCATTTCAGAAATTGCTAACATTCATCATTTACCGACGCGCAACTTGCGCCTTCAAAGTAACTCTTAAGTAATCCGCCAAGAGGGCGCAGTTATCAGCACATGTTTTTCACATTCTCTTATTCCATTATCTCAGCTATCTCCCAACTCATCTCTGGTTTCACCCACGAAGGAATAATAAGGTGACCTAACCAGTGATCCCAGATCTGAAACGAGATGCGGTCCAATACTATGACAGGGCTATGTCCGTGTGAATATAGTAGGAGACGCTGTAAATGACTGAGTTGCGCGCGCAACCCATTTCTCCTCTTCTGAATTTGAAAACTCGGAAGATGCACGATTGCCGGTCGGAGCACTTCGTCGAGTCTATTTATATATCTATCTGCTAACAGCTAACTGCTTTGAAATAAATTCAGGAGATTGGGATTTCAATATTTCCAGATTTCGATGGTGACGTTTCTCATAATTTGAATAGATCGCGCGCCTCTTGATATGCGTATATTTTGAGGTTATGATATTTCATGTATAAAATATAAATTATATA
>NC_046661.1:26627505-26630023 GCF_010883055.1 Belonocnema kinseyi
AAAATACATTTTTGAAACTGGCAATCAATCAATAAAATTTTTGGTTAAGAAATCATGTGTTTTGTTAAAAGGTCGTCTTTCTTTGTAGAAATTAAATTGTTTCTTGGAAAATTTATACTTTTTGATTAAAAATTACATTTTTCGTTTGAATTATGAACTATAAATATGTTTTGGTTGTAAAGTCGTTCTGTTGTAAATGCAAATATATTGTTAAAAATTAAAATTATAAGTTTTGTTTGGAAATACTCTTTTTGTTTACGTATTTTGTTGGAAATTGACCTTATTTAGTAGAAATTCAATCCTCTTAGTTGAAAATTTGATCATTTTTGGTCAAAAATGCAATTGTTTGGTTAAAATATCAACTGTACATCTTCTTGGGTTTGCAAGTCGAATATATCACTAAGAGTTGAACTACTTCGTCAAAAAAAATACGTTTTTTTAACAAGGTTTTTTAATTATCATTGAAAATGTAACTATTTGGTTGAAAGTTTAACTCTTTGGTTGAAAACTCATATTTTTCGCTTAAAAATTTCAATTTTTTGTAGATAATTCGTCTTTTTTACTTTAAAATTAAATAATTTCTTTAAAAATTCATCTATTTTGTTTAAGATTTGTCTTTTTTGTAGATTATTAAATTTCTTCGTCGAAAATTCATCTGATTGGTCAAAAATTTAACAACTTTGTTTAAAATTAATTTTTTCTTTAAAAAATTATTTATCTTTATCTGAAAATGTAACTATTATATGATTGATTGAAAATTAATCGTTTATAATGGTTAAGTTGGAAAATCGTTTTTTTTTTTTGTATAGAACATTAATCTTCTTGGTCAAAAATTCACCTTTTCTCTTGAAAATTTAACAATTTTGTTGAAAATTCGTTTTTTTGTCTTGTTCAATTCAATTTTATAGCACAGTTTTTATCTGGACATTGTATTATTCCATTATTGTTTGAAACTTTGTCCTGTACATTTTATTAGTTAAAACACCAATTATTTGATAGAAAATTAATTTATTTTATTGAAAAGTAAACTTTTGGGTTCAAAATTGATTTATTGTGTTAATTAGATTTTTTTCCTAAAATTAAAAAAACTGCAAAATAAAAAAATTGCCTTAAAATCGTCCTGATTCCTTTTTTTTTAATTTTTAAAATCTTTTCAAGTACTCACTTAAAATTAATTTTTCAAAGTAAAAAATCATTTTCAATTTTCTTAGCAATCACAACAATTTTTGTTATTCTTTTTGAATATTTTACAATTCTCAAAAGCTTTTTTTTTAATTTGCAAAAATCTACATCGTGTTTCAAATTATTCCGAATAATTTCAAGTTTTAAATTAATTTTGAATATTATTCTAAATTAAAACTGTAGCGTTCAAACTTAAGATTTAGCTCATTACAATTTTAACAAATCAAGGCTTTTTATTTCTAACCACTCTGTTCAAATTTGTATAGTTTTTAATTGTTTTTTATAATGGCTTGTCCCAGATCTGAATTATTATTTTTTTGTTTTCAAAAAATCTCTGATCCAATTCAGAAATACATATAATTCCTTTGAAAAAAATTTTCAATTGAGAAATATTTCATTTAAACGCTCAATAATTGATACGTAAGAACACAAACTTTTAAAACCTTTTAATTTTACAATTTTTTAAATTAAATTATTTTAAATTACGAAATAACCGTTTAAAAATTTTTTATGACTTTAACATTTGAGAGATTTCTTGTTAAAAAGTACAAATTACGCTACTATTTTTAAGGTTCAACAGTTTTTAATCAAAAATTAAAACTTCTTTTGTTGTTGAAGATTTATTATTTTAGTAGAAAATGTAATTATTTTGTTGGAAATTTGTTATTCTCTTTTTTTTTAGTTGAAAATTCAATTATTTTAATAGTAAGTTAATTTCTAACATTTTCAATTGGCGAACTAAAATTTTTATCTCTAAATAACAATGCAAAAATATTAATCTGGAACAACTTAAAATAACAACAATGTAACTTTTATTTTAAAAAGTTTTTAGTTGAAAAATTAATTTAATCGTTCAATTTTTAGTGTTACGAACTGAAATTTTGTTGAATTATTATCATTTTGAACCTTAAAAATAGATTTCTGAATTGGATCAGAGACTTTTTGAAAAAAAATATAATTCAGATCCGGGACAAGACATTATAAACAACAACAGTTTGAACGCTGCAATTTTAATTTAGAATAATATACAAAATTAATTCAAAACTTGAAATTATTTGACATAATTTGAAACACGATGTAGATATTTGCAGATTAAAAAAAAAGCTTTTGAGAATTGTAAAATATTCAAAAAGAATAACAAAAGTTGTTGTGATTGTCAAGAAAATTGAAAATGATTTTTTAGTTTGAAAAATTAATTTTAAGTGAGTATTTGAAAAGATTTTAGAAATTAAAGAAAAAGGAATCAGGACGATTTTAAGGCAATTTTTTTATTTTGCAGTTTTTTTAATTTTAGGAAAAAAATCTAATTAACACAATAAATCAATTTTTAACCCAA
>NC_046661.1:26630123-26655933 GCF_010883055.1 Belonocnema kinseyi
GCAGTTAGCTGTTAGCAGATAGATATATAAATAGACTCGACGAAGTGCTCCGACCGGCAATCGTGCATCTTCCGAGTTTTCAAATTCAGAAGAGGAGAAATGTGTTGCGCGCGCAACTCAGTCATTTACAGCGTTTCCTACTATAATCACACGGACATAGCCCTGTAATAGTATTGGACCGCATCTCGTTTCAGATCTGGGATCACTGGACCTAAATCCGTTCCCCCACTTGGCAATAGAAACATTACCGTAAGTGATACGCACATTACAGGAAGATCTTAGATTTGATTGCGCAGTTGTCCTCTTCCTATACATGGAATAGTATGCGAGTGAGAAAGTTTGTAAAATTGACGTAAGTTGAGAGGTTCTGTTTGTTTCTTTTGATGCAAGTGTCAGAAATGTGTTCTAAGCCATGAGGTGTCAAGTTCCGGGTTGTGGACGAATTTACACGCCGAAGAAGGCATATACGCTTCGTTTTTTTAAAGCCTTCACTGTAAGTACCATAAACGTTTACCTGAGTGTCTACCTGAGTGCCTGCGGAAAATTTCTCAGAGCTTCTCAGAGCCTTGAGAATCTTTATCCTATTTATCACATTACAAATTTAAAAGGTACTTACCTATAAGTTTCTTTCTCAAAATCTGTTCACACATTTTTCAAACAAGTACCGAAAATACTGTTTATATATTTTTTGTTTTGGGTATCTTTCGTATGATGATCAACAAAAGAACACAACCTCTAACTTGCGTCAATATGACAAACTTTCTCACTCGCAGACTTTTCCATGCATAAGAAGAGGACAACTGCGCATCTGCGCATTCAAATCTAAGATCTTCCTGTAATGTGCGTATCACTTACGGTAATGTTTCTATTTCCAGTTTCAGATGGCTTCCCACTGGCAGTTGGGTCTCATTATTCCTTCGTGGTTTCACCAAAAATATTAGGTCCTAGATACGGCATGGGTCAGTGGTGGGGACGGCCGATATATATATAACTACATTTTCGACTATGTCGACGTGCTGCCCTTTTCAACTTTTCACCGTTTCTATGGCAACCGCGTCCTAACACGTTAGCGGGCGGGGTGGGGCCGGGGCGCACATTGAAAGTTGTTGAATTCCAAACCGAACGTGATTTTCTGTTTCTCGCATTCGCCTTCGCCATCACTATAGCAATCTTTGCTATAGCTGAGTCGGTCGCCTGGCTCTGCACGGCCTGTACGCCAAAAATGTTATGAACACTGAATTACCTAATTATATTCAAATTAAAGAGAGCCTACAAATATTCTATTTTTATTTTAAAATTTCGATACAATAAATAAATTTAAAAAATTTCTTTTCGTACTTTATAATTGTAGTGAAATTTCTAAATTTATTTTTTCAAACTAAAATTAAAATTTGAATGAAATTAAGATAAATTAAAAAAAATTTAGTTGAATTTAAAATTTAAATAAAACTCAGCTGAATTCAACATTTAAATGAAATTTAGGTAGATTTAAGAATTAAATAAAGTTTAGTTAAATTAATTTCTCGTCTGGTTTCTTTTAAAAGAGAGATTTGCTCGATACTAAGTAAATAAGTTTTAAAACAATTCAATTCGTACTTTAAGACTTATTGTAGTGCAAATTTAAAAATTATGTTGTAAAAATAAATTTAAAGAAAAAAAAGTAAATAGATTTGAGTTAAATTCAAAATTGAAGTAAAACTTGGTTAAATTTAAGTAAATTTCAGTTAACATTGTAGATGTTGAATGTTGTCAAATGGTGTTAAACTTAAGTACAATCTAGTTGAATAAAAATGAAACTGTTTAAATTTTAAATTTGATTGAATTGAATACAGACATGTGAGTTGTTTCTTGGCTTCAACGATGGAGAGCATTGAACTAAGCTGGAGAAATTTAAAAAAAAGTTCTCTTATTTTTATAATAATTAGTTAAATTAGTTAAAATAGCATAACTATCTTGCATGGAAATACTTTATTATTCCACAAGTTTATTTTAAATTAGAAGTATGTTAGCAATTAAATAATTATTCCATCCAAAATCATTCAGTTTCGAAAATTAGATTATAAGTTGAAACCCTTTGAAATTAAAAGATTTTAAATGAGAGAAATTTGAAATAAAAACAATTAACATTACAGTGTAATTATTTTCTTTTAGAAGCGTAAAAATAAAATAATAATTATTAAAATAAACTAGTTTATTAATTTAAAATTCAAAATCTCAGTATTTTTAAATTTTCGAATATTCTTAGAGCATAAACTGTCAATTCAAATTATTTAATTTTAAACGTTTTCAATGAAATCACTCATGATTCGGCAATCCATTTTTTGCAGCTTTCGGATATAAATAATTTAAAGCTGCAATAAGCAGATTATTCGATGTCAAACCTCGTGAAAAATTGGAATAAATGTAAAGCCTTCTAAATCGAAAACTTTTTATGAGGAGAGAAATTTTAAATTGAAAGGTTTTAATATATTTTCAATTCAAAACATTCAAATTGAGTAATTTTATAAATAGAAATTTCAAGAATTGTATTATTTGAAAATGTTTTCATAGAGTTCATAAATTAAAAATGCAAGCATTAATATTGGTTTAATTTTTGAATATGCTTAAATTATAACCTGATAAATTCAAATTATTTAATTTAGAAAATATTGAATTGAAAATTGAAATTCAGAATTCTAAATGTTTTTATTTGGGTATTATCAGATTTTGGAGGCTAATAACTTTTAGTCCAATCAAGTTAAAAGGCTTACAGTTGTCAATTTTACGATATTAAACCCTTATATTCAAAACCAAATTAAATTTCAATGTTAAAATATTTAATTGTTCAAGATTTGATTCTTAAATTCAGAATTTTTTTAATGCTTTACATTTTTAATTTTACACTTTCAAACCTTTTTTTAAATTTGGATCTTCGAGAAAAAAAAAAAATTTTAGTAGACACGACTTTTTTTACGTAAAAAAATTAATTTAGGAAATAACCCGTGCGCTAAGATGAACAATCCGTTAAGAGGGAAAAATGGGTTAAGCCAAGTCTGCTGTTTGCGTAAAGAAACTCACTGTCTTCGTTTTGACGTAAGTCTTCTTGACGTATATGTTGTAACGCGAAAATGACCTTCACGTCAAACTTTAGAGAGTAACTTTTTTCTTCAAGACGGCGAGAAGCTCGCTAGTTTGAGCGTGCCTAGGGCGCTCAATAATATATTTATCTCGCGCTCCGCGCTCGGTCTTTGCACCCTCCACATTTATGCACAGACCACAATGCGAAAATTTCTACATTCTATATTAAAAAATATTACATCAAATTTCTATTACAATTTTTTTGTATGTACCTTGGTCTGGTACTGCTTATTCTGATATTGCAAAATAATGTTCACATTTTATTTTTCCTGATCCAAATAGGGCCCTGCTGTGGTTGTTTAATCATTTTCCCTTTTCTTAAGTGGAGCTGACCACTTTTTTTTTTTAATTTGTCATTGAAGAAGGTTTTTAAAGTACTTATGGCCTTGACGATTACATTCTGATTGCGATAATCGCGCTTCGCGCTTAACAGTTAGGCTATACAAACTCTAATTTTTTAAATTTTGGGCTAATCAAAAAATTCAGCTAGAATAGTTTTGAAATATATCTGGTATTTAGTGAAAATTTGGAATGAAATTTTTGGATCTATGAAAAAAATAAATTTTTCTATTTTTTGAAAATTTTCAAAATTTTGAAAAGTATATAACTTTTCTAATTTTCATCAAAATTAAAAATTTTATTTGGATAATTTGCAAGTCTTTTACCCATCTATAAGAAACGTTGACAAAAATGTTTATAATATTAAGAAAAAAATTTGAAAATTTTGAAAATGCTATAATTTTTTTAATTTTGGGCTAATCCAAAAAATCGGCTAGAATAGTTTTTAAATATATTTGGTATCTAGTAAAAATATTGAATGAGATTTTTGGATCTATGAAAAAAATAATTTTTTATATTTTTTGAAAATTTTCAAATTTTTGAAAAGTATATAATTTTTCTAATTTTCATCAAAATACAAAATTGTATTTAGATAATTTGCAAGTCTTTCACCCATCTATAAGAAACTTCCACCAAAATTGTTTAAATTTTTTAATTTTGAAAATGCTCCCAATTTTTTAATTTTGGTTCGAAATATCTGATTAACGAACTTAGCCTTCATTTTGGGTACCTTCAGAAGTGTATCAAATGCGGACTCTATTGGACAAATCCTTCAAAATTTAGCGTGGCTACAACATTCAGGTAACCATACATAAAGACATACAGACAGACACCGATGAAATTATATGATTTTCGGATTCTGTGAGTGCCGAAACGTGAAGATCCGTTAAAAACCAGAGATCGAAAATTTGGACGATTACATCACATTCTCAGGAATGAGAGTGTAAAACATTATTTGAAAACAGAATTTCGCCACTTATTTATTACATGAAAACATTTGTTCTTGTTTTCAAGATGAAAGAAGTAAGAAAAAAATCTTGATTGGAATATATTAATTTTTAAAGAACAAGAAGCTTTAAGCATAATAACGCTAGGCGTAAATATTTTAAAATATATTTCTTTTTAATTTAGTAGTCTCTACATTAAAATGGATGTTTTAATATTGTCAGAAATAAATATTTACTTTAACTTCAAATACCTAGATGACAGTTTTGACTTGTCATATGTTCAATTGTAATTTTAACATTATGTATAATTGTCTACTGTGTTATGAATTGCAGTTAGAAGAAAGCTGTGAAAAATACAATAGAGCGGAATTAAACTTCGGGTTTCAATAAAGATCTTTGAAAAGGAGTATACAATTTTGGAAAAAATAAGTCTAACAAAAAAGTGCCAGATCATGTATTTTTTGATTCGATTCATAATTTTATTCAAATATGAAATTCCTTCTAAATTTCTTTTTAATTATGCAAGAAATAAACATGGTTAATATATTTTTCAAATAAAAAAGTCGGGTTTTTTTGCATGATTGTCGTTCTTTTTCTTAAAAAACCTTTTTTTGTTAATGAAGTAATTAATTTATAACGCATAAGCCTTTGAAATTTTATACAAGAAACTTAAAGTTAATGAGATATTTGAATTATTAGAAAATAAATTTATTTACGAACACATTTAAAAAAGCAAGTTTTTTATTAAAGTAAAGAACTTAAAATAAATATTTTAGCAAAATCAAAAATTTTGAATGGAATTAAATATGTAAACAATTAAACAAGTAAAATGCAAACAAAAACTTGATCAACCAGCTGGAAAATATAGTTTTCTATACATGTCCGGCGGAACAAATTTTAAAGTTTAAATTTATTTTTCTCAATAAATATAAAATAAAGGAAAAAATTAAATGAAGCTAAATATAAAACTAAGGAAACTTATATATTTATTACAAATGATATAAAATAAAAACGGCGTCAAATTCTTTTAAAAAATATAGACTATTAAAGTACGTAATAGATCTGTGAATTTATAGCATTGGTTTATATTATTTGTCATGATTGCGGTTTAAAAAATACAATTAGCTCAGATATTAAAACAACAAAAATACGAAAATTGTGGCAATTTTTATGTCAAGTTTTAGTAATAAATGCTAATAAAAAAAATAAGCAAACTTATATTTTTTCTTAAAGTTAGATTTTTGGAGCAGGGCAAATGACATTTTGTAAGATTAGGTTACTTCTAGTTTCAATTTGAAAAAATGGTTCATATTTATAACATGGCCTTAGTTAAACTGTAGAAGCAAGCCGTAATTTCCTTTGACTTTCGAAAATGTTCCTTACACTTTACAGCTGTAAAAAAACTCATATACCACTAAATTCACAAATATTTCAAAAATGTAACATTTCAGAAGACATTTGTCTAGGTCTATAAGGAAATTTGGGAAAAAAAATTTTGATAAGTTTTTATAAGGAAATTGCTATTCAGAATTTGTATTTCTGTAGCCAGAAAAAAATAGTAAGGATATATTCAAACACAATTCTGGTTGATTTAACCTGACAGTTTTTTTAAGTCATTGAAATTTAAATAAAACGTAACTGAATCTTCAGATTCACTTTTCTATTAATTTCCAAACTATTTATAACTTAAATAAAAAATACATTTTTTGATTCAAATTTGTTATTACCATTTTATACTAACCTCCTTGCTACATGTTGGGCCTAATTTTGATTTCAAAAAGTCTTTAGAGTTTTCGAATTCCTTCAATACCTTTTCTACTCAATTAAAATTATTTTTTCATTCACTTATAAAGTAAAATTAGATTATTACCATTTTGGATTTCAAATGCACTATAATTTGGCGCGACCGAATATATGGTTGCCTGTCGCGCCTCTATAAGTATGCGGAGGAACCAATCGGTACATATCGCGCCTCTACAAGTATGTGGCCGAACTAAAAGCAATATATATATATGCAAGATCACAAACTTGCCTGTCGCGCTAACTGCCGGTAGGTGGCGCAACTAATCTCATGCCGTATCTAGGACCTAATATCTTTGGTTTCACTGAGCCCCAAAATGACTGCAGCGACATCTATTTAAAAAGTCGGAAATACAGCCTAGTGCCCCTGGCTAATATAATTACAAACTCATACCCGAAAATCGGTAGTATTCCGTTGGTAAAATTGTTGACCTGTTAGAGCGAGAAACTTAGCAACGAGAGAGAGAGACAGAAAATCTCCAACTATTTTTAATAAAAATAGTTGGAGATACTTATTGCAGATACTTATTTGTTAATTTGCAACGAATGTGCAAATTTTATTGCTTATATTAATTTTTTTCAAGGTTTAGACGATTTAGTATAAAATTGGTGTCAGTGCTCAATATGAGCGAATCAAAAAATCTAAAATGCATCAAACCAAAAATGATCTGCAAAGTGCTATAACTCGAATGGTAATATGCTATTCCATTAGCTTATAAATAAACTTTCTTTAAAATTACCAATATATTGATGTATACAAACGTTCTTTAGTGCTTTTTATTCTATCTGTCAAAGTTTAAACACGTTATCTCAATCCATGCGAACACAGTGAACTCCAAAAGAGAATGTTTATAACCGGGGACTAGTTTGGTCACGTGGTCACCGAAGAGCATTCCCTTAAAGAAGGAATTTACAGGAACCATCTCTAGTAGGTCAGGTGGAAGAGCGCCTGCTTTCCGAAGGGTTCAGTGATATCACCGTATATATCAACAGTCATGGGCGCATTTTTTACTTTTGTACATTTAGTGCAGCTATATTTTTCCAATGCATTTTGACCTTTAAAACATAAAATCGCATTGAAAATTTTGTATATGGATTGCTTTCCTAAATACCAGGGACTAGGAGTGAAGCGTCGTTCGCCCTTTTCTCTTCTCCAGCCAAAGAGTTTCCGAAGGCAGATCGGCCTCTTCTCTCCGCAGTCCTCGAGTAGAGTAGAGTGACTTAACTTGGTGTCATGAATTTCGTTGTGGGGAGAAGAAAAATGGTCTCGGGGAGTCTCCTATCGGAATGGATGAGCAACTTGTGACCAGTTGTGGTGCTCCACTCTGCTTACGCGAAGGAAAGGGAAACAGGGTGAACCTCGAAGCCTTGCAATGCGCAACGCGAAACTCAAAGGCGCGCTTCTTCGTTGCCGAGAGAACTCGCAGCGAGACTGGACGCTACTCGAATTCTCTGCATGACGAAGCTCGCCGCGCGCTTCGCGAGCCTTGCCGAGAAGAGTGGCTTAGCCAGGGGCGGAGTTTGGGCTCCCGAAACTGCGTTTTTTCATTATTCAATTACCTTTTCCCCCACTTTTTGCCTATACATAAATCCGAAGCCCCCGTCAGAAAAAAATCGAAGCACCTCCCGAAAAAAGATCCTGGCTATGTCGCTGGCCGAGGAAGTTCCACAATAATTTTTTTAAACATTTTATGTCAAGTTACTAGTATCTTTGCACTGACATGAAATAATGAAGAACGTCCATCATTAAACAAAATTTAATAATTTTCTATGAAATCCTTTCATTTTTAAATAATATATTCTTCACTTCTGAACAAGCATTTCAACTTTCTACCAAATTAGTTTAATTTTAAACCAAAAATATGAATTACAAACACAAAAGTGAATCAAAATTTAAGAAATTTAAATTAGATTGAAATCCAAATTAAAAATCACATTTAATGTCCAATAATCAAATCGATGCAAACTCCTGTTAAAATTTTTTTTTTTTAAATCCAAGGACCAAATTTGTACAGCAACGAACAAACAAAAACAAAAAATCCTATTTTAATCTGAAAAAATTTTTCGGACAAACATAAAAAAGAGGAAAGAAAAATGAGAAGACAGCCAACCACATCCCCTTCCTTCTCTTTTTCTTTCTTTGAATATTATTTTATTGTTATTTGATGATAATAAAAAATAAAAAGGCGAAAAAAATAAAAAGAGAAGTAAGGGGATGTGGTTGTCGGCCTTCTCATTTTTCTTTCCTCTTTTTTATTTTTCTTTAAATTTTTTTTATTGGTTTTTACAGATTACAATAGGATTTTTTGATTTTGTTTGTTTCTTGTTATGAAAATATGGTCCTTGGATTCTTGTTTTTTTTTAACAGGAGTTTGTATCCAAAACAATTACATTTACAATCAAAGTGATGGTTACCTGTCCTTGCACATCACCCTTTATTCAAACCAACCTTGTTAAAGTTTGATTGTCGATATTTAATAAAATAAAAACATCCGAAATCTTCTTTTCTAACCCTACGAATTATGGAGTCGGTGGGATTGCTTAGCAAGACTCCTAAAACCACCATTACTATATCCACGCCTAGAATGTCAACAATGACCAGTTTGATTGTCGATATTTGATAATATACAAACATAAAAAATCCGCTTCTTTTATCCTACGAATAATGGAGTCAGTGAGAATGTTTGGCAGGGCCCCTAAAAACCACTCTTACCACCACACCTACAATGTTCAATTATTTAATCAAATGTCCACGTTCGCTAACCAGACATTTCTGATAACAATTCAAAAGGTTAAAGCTTTTCCAAAATTTTTGAGACCACTTTTTTCAAAAATTCAAAATTCTATCGACAGTTATTTATAGCACACAAAAATATGCACAATTTATCCCAATGGCTTGTTTGGATAAAATCAAAATTACAAAAGTTATAGGATTTTCAAAATCCAACAAACCAAGCAAAAATGGACATTTGGAGTAAAAAAAGGGTGTTATGGAAAAACGTGAAGAAGAGAAAAGCGTTATTTTTCCAAGGCCCTACATTATTCTTTTATTAGCTCTGAATTTTGTTTAAAAAGACCGAAAGTTCAAATGTTGATCACGAAAAAAATGAATTGCATTCTCATCCATAATGAGAAGGTATTAGTTTTATGCGAAAAAGGACTCGCGAATTTCATCCAATGTTGATGTTTTGAGGCCCCCTGAGTCAGAAAAACAAGTTTTTACGTCGGTGTCTGTCTGTCCGGCGTGGTCGTTGTTGATAAAATTGTAGATAACAACTAAATAAGTTAAATCTAAGCAAAATACGAAAAGAGATAGATCGACAAAAATTTTCTAACTAAAAGATATCTACAAATTTGTCATGAATTGCTTTTTTTTATAGGATGAGAGGTTTTGTTTTCTTGATGAAAAACAAAATTGAGAATCAAAATATTAAATTGTGTGCAAACAATACAAGCTACGAGAATAAATGAGACAACATTTATTCAACGAACAAGGATTTACAAATTTTTTACGAATATTTTTATTTTTTTGACATGAAGCTTAATTTTTCTTTAATCGTAAAAAACAAGATAACACATAAAGAATCTATGTATAAACAAGGCAATAAGAATCAGTTTGTTTTAATTTCCATGCATATTATAAATTGCAATGATATCAATTTATTGAAATGTTACATGTTTTAGCTTAACTAAGAATAATTAACAGTAATTAAGAGGACCAATGAGTTCTATTAACCTGAGTAATAAATAATTTTTACTTTATTTTTCTGAAGTTTCAACATTGTAGGCTCAAAAGATTCAATGTAGGGTCATTATTGAAGTTGAGATTAAACAGCGTCAAAGTAGGGTCTAGAGTTATAAAAATTTAGGCTCTAAATATTCAAAGTAGCTTCAGAGATGTGTTACAGCTTCAAAGTAGGCTCTAATGTTTCATTTTCTACGACTTAAAAGTTTAAAGCAGGGGCTATAAGTTTAAATAGCGTCAAAGCAGGTTCTAATAAGGAGCTGCAACTTCCAACTAGGGTCTAAATTTCGACTCTGGCACTTTTTTCCATAGAACGCTTTAATTGGCTTTACATGTCCCTTTTCGTTTGTTTTTTCGGCATTTTGAAAACGCTGCAAGTTTGGTAATTTTTCTTCTATAAAAAAAAATCAAAGGGATACATTTTTCGTTTTTTTGTTTACTATAAATAGCTGTCGATAGAATTTTCAAATCTTGGAAAAAGGTGGTATTAAACATTTTGACAAACCTCTAACTTTTTGAATTATGATCAAAAGTTATTGGTTAACAAACTTGATCTTTCTTTTTGGTCCCTCAAACTGTGTGCCACAGCAAAATCCAATCCAACCAGTCTTTTGAAAGTTGTACGGTATATAGACGAGGACAACAGCAGCAACAATAACGACTATAACGACGCCTCACAGTTGGAAAAAAATTACTTTTTGGGTTCAAAATAACGTACAGCCTACAAATATTGACCAAGTTCAACAAACAAAGATTTAAAAAACAGCTGTTAGGAATTCTAAGAGAGTTATTGAGCCTCTTTTTTAAATTATGTTTTTAATTATTTTATAATTAAACTAATATGATGAAGAATATGGCCATATTTACTATTTGACGTTCCCGGTGCTCGTCAGTAGCACGAAAATTGCTGAAATCGCCTAAGTTGCATCGAGTAACATTAGTTAAAGTAGAGATCCTCTAAGGAGAGTTAAGGCACGCTTCCCCCTCCAATAGTCGCCACTGTACCGGAATTTTGATATTTCCATCGGGCACGAAAAGTTTGAACAGTTTTGTTTTTTATTAATTCTTTTGTTTATTAACATTTTTAAGTATATGTGTTTCAAAGTGAATATTATTTTCCCCCAACCTTACTAACTAACCTTCCCAATATTTAATAATGTTCTTTTTTAAGTGTTGTCTCTATTCTGTATTAAATCCTCTTCAAAATAAATTTGTGATTTAAAGATAACGCCAACTCATGCCAATTAAAACTCATAAAAGTTTAACTAATTCCGGTACAGCGGCGCCATCAGATTTTGAGTAACCCGTGTCTCAACTTTCCCTTGAGGATCTCTAAGTTAAAGATGTTCCAATATTAGACAATATACAAAAAACTTTTTATAAACAATTTATTTGTTGAAAAAATTTTTACTACGATTTTCCATAATTATAGGTTTTTTCAAATTATTTTGCAAGAAATTGGAATGGAAACAATATTATATTAAAAATATTTTCTGTTAAGAGTATAATTATTTATATTATAAACAAATTTAATAAAAAATGCACTAATCAGGCATTTTTAGATTGAAAAATTCGTTTTTTTTTCTATGCCTACTTTTTTAGTTAAGAAGTTCATGATAACTTCAGCAAAATTCATAATTGTTTGATCAATTTTATGATCTTTTTAAACAAATTTCATTAAAAAATGCATTAATCAGGAATTTGTAAATAGAAACATTAGTTTTTTCTTTTTCAACTTTTTAATTAGGAACTGCATGATAACTTTAACAAAATTAATAAGTTTTTGACCAATTTTGTGACTTTTTAAAACAAATTTAATAAACAAATACATTATTTGGTCATCTGTTGACGGAAAAATTCTTTTTTTTTATGCCATTTTGTTTCATTGGGAATTTCAGGATGATATGACGAAAATTCATAATTGGTTGATAAATTTTACATTTTTTTAAAAACAAATTTAATAAAGAAATACATTATTCGGGAATCTGTCGATGGAAAAATGATTTTTTTTTTCGATATCAGTCTTTTTGATTGGAAGTTATTGATAATTGCCGCAAAAAGTAAAATAATGCATATGCTTATTGAATTTGTTTGAAAAATCATACAATCTATCAACTAAGTATGATTGAAAATGAAATTTTCAATAAGTTCCCAATTAAAAACACTGCTGTCGAAAAACAGAATGTTTCCGTCCACAGACGCCCTAAAAATGCATTTGTTAAGAAAAATAATTAACATTTATCAACTCATCATGAATAATGATGCCCTCGAGCGATCTTTTCCGACATCGACACGATCCCGCCTCAATCCCAGCTTGCGGTATTGGTTTTGGATCGTGTCGGTTTTAGCTCGACTCGACTTTGGATCGGAAAGTCGATCTATCTATCGGCTCGGGATCGGGTCGGGTTTTCGATTCTCTTTCGGCAGATGTGCTCTTCTCTCTTGAACCTAGCGGAGAGGGAAATTCGTCAATGGGTTGACGTCTCTCCTTCTCCCCTGTCTCCTCAAAGCCCTGGTTAAACCGATTATGGCTAGAGTGAAAATCCTGAAATATATTTTCCCCGTAGATAGTGGACGATTTGTACTTTGGCTTAGAATTAAATAATTTGAAACATGGAAATGCTATTATGCCGATTATAGAAACTATTTTCATTCTTCATTCAATTTAGAAATGTTTTTAATGAAAAATAATATATTTTTTAGTATGTGGTAATATTGCACTGTTTATTTAAAAGCAGCAAATATAAATCAGATACTGTTGAATGAACAATTTACAGCTGAATTGTCGTAAATAGATTGCATTCTACTGATTCTTGAAAATTTCAGAGTGCAAATGTTTGGAAAACTAGTCGAACTATAAACAAGAAAAATGTTAACAAACAGACGATATTGTTGGAAGACTCTTGAATTTTCAACCAAGAAAGATGAATTTTCTACCACAAATAATAAATTGTCAATCCAAAAGACTAATTTTTAACAAAATAGTGAAATTTTCTATTAATTATATGTATTTTTAAGAATTTAGTTATACTTTCCTTCCTACAGTTGCATTGACAAACCAAATATGTAGGATAAATTCTAAATAAAAACTTCAATAGTTTGATTTTCAATAAAAAATGGAATGGTTAAATTGAGACTTAAAAAAGTAATATTTAACCTAAAAAGAGAGTTTTTAACAAAATATTTAAGCCCCTCAACCAATCAACAGAAATTTTAACCAAGTAGTACAACATTGAATGTAGTACTTTAATTTTATACATAAGAACTTAAGAAGACTCATTTTTCACCAAATACATGAATTTTTAGACAAAGAGGTAAATTTTCAATCAAGAAGATGAGTTTCCTACCAGAAATGAAACAGTTACATTTTCAATTAAAAAATTAATTTTCTACTTCAAAAAGAACGAACTTCAAAAAAATGTTGCATTTGTAATTCGAGAAATTACTTTTCAAATAAAATGATGACGCTTAAACTGCAATAATTACATTTTTAATTATAAAATACATTTTCAACCAAGAAGAAAGTTTTTTAAAATTATTAGTTAAATTTGTAATAAATAAAATGCACTTACAACAATTTACCTTAACATTGAAACAAGGAGTTTAATTGTCAACCAAAACACTTCATTTTACACCTAAAAGAAAAAATTTTCATAAAAGATATGAATCATCAAAAATAAAGTTAAATTCGTAACGAATGTTTATTCGAAAATTTAAAAAGTTCAATATGTTGTTAGAAACGTTATTATTTAACACAAACACACAAATCATGAAGAGAACAGTTTCAATTTGAAACAAAAAAATTAATTTTCATTCAATTATGTAGTTAAATTTTAAACTGAAATAGATAAATTTGCAACTAGAAACCTGCAGTTAACTTTTCATTAGAGAACATTAATTATCAAACGATAAAACGTGTTTTCAAGAATGCAGTTCAATTTTTAACCAAAAAGTCAATTTCTAAACCAAGGTAGTTGAAATTTCCAATGAAGAAACTAACTTTTGCCTTCAATAATGACTCTTTAACGTGAATACTTTAATTTTCAGTTATAAAACACATTTCTACCTTAAATAAACGGGTTTTCAACTAAATAGTTACACGTTTTAACAATATTAATATTATTTATAAGAATTATTTTTGACAGAATAATTCACTGATTATTGTTCTCTTATCTTTATTTTCTACAAAAATTGAATTTTTATCAACAAATGATACTTTAATTCCCAGGGAAAAAATGATTTCTTATTTTAAAAAAAACTAAAAACCCGAGTTTTCAACAAAATAATTCATCTTCCAACCCAACTTCTGTCAACTAAACTCCAGAACTTTCGATCAGAAACAGGAATTTCCAACGTAGTATTTGTATTTTTAATGTAACTAAAAAAGATAAATTTTGAATTAAAAACGGAATAGTTGAAATTTCAGTTTTAAAAATTAATTTACGACTACACGAGTAAATTAAAATAGTTCCATTCTCTTAAATGTTCGATTCATATATATTTCTTTTATTGTACGGTGCGTGTAATTGCTCTAGCGTTTAAATGAAACAATTCTCAATGAGAGATGTGTTGAACAATGAGCAATTAACAAATTTTAATTCATAACTACATTTGTTGAATATAATTTGAGCAAGATCAGATGAAAAAACGATTTATTTTTGCTTAAGAACGGAAAAATATGCATTTGTTTATATAATTTGTTCGTACAATTAACAAATGTTAGTACATGACTAAATTTGTTGAATATAATTTGCGCAAGATCAGATGAAAAAACGATTTATTTTTGCTTGAGAACGCCGAAAATATGCATTTGTTTATATAATTGGTTCTTAAAATTAACAAATATTAGTGCATGACTAAATTTGTTGAAAAAGTAATATCTTGTAGCAAATGTAATAATTGCGACACCTAATAGGAAAAATGTAAAGTTTTCAATTGACTGAAATTGTGTCAAAATTGGAGAAACTTATTCATAAAGGATCGCGCTCTCTCTCCCTCCCTCTCCCTCCCTCTCCCTCTCTCTCCCTCCCCCCCTCTCTCACTCACTCTCTCTCTCTCTCTATCTCTTTTTCTGCAAACTATCGATCATTAATGATTTATTTAAAAAAAGATTAAACCCCAAAAAACAGTTTCTTGAAGAAACGGATAATTTTGTAACTTTTCGTTGAAGCAATTAATTTTTAACCCAAAAACAGTATTTTTATAAAGTAGTTCATCTTTTAACCCCAGACGTGCATTATGTACTAAAGAAACAATTTCCTAAAAAATATTAACATATTTTCTACAAGAAGGTTAATTTTCCAAGAAATACTAATTTTTTGGACAAAAAGAAGAATGATCAACTGAATTAAAAAAATGTTTACTTTGAAAAATTAATTGTTATCAAACAAATTAATTTTTAACACAATAGATTATTTTTTAGCCAAACAGTTCAAATATCACATAAAAAGTCGAATTAAAGCCAAATAATTGAATTTTAAACCAAATATTTTCAAGAAAATAGTTAATTTTTTTTATAAAATAGGTGTATTTTCAACTGACACGATTAAGTTTCCAGTAACAATTTTTTTTTACTAAATAGTTTAATTTTGAAGAAGAAAAAAACTATGAGTTTAAAAGAATTTGGTTGACTTTTTCATCTATCCTTTCTCCAATTATTATTTCTTATCTCCAATCAGCGGAAAGGGGAGGTAGTTTTGAAATCTAGTTTTGTAATTGTGAATCTTTTTCATGCTCATTAACATAGAATTATTCAAAAAAAAAAATATATTTCTGTTCAGTCTTAAATGAAAAGTAATAACATTTCGAACCGAAGAGATGAAATTTGAACTGGCTAAATTTATAAATCACTTAAAAATATAATTTAAGAAGAGAAAAAAGGAGTTTTCAACTAGAGATGAATTTTAAAAAAAGTATATGAATTTTCAACAAAATATATAAATAGATTAATCACGGATCATATGTAAAATAAAAATTTAAAAGTAAAGTTCAAGTAAAGCGCACAAATAATGTGACGTATTTAACTATATAGCGTGTGACGCAGTGCAATCTAATGAAATGTATATTCTGCTTAGTGACGGATTCCAAGGGAAGTTTTTAGAAACCCGTCCCCAACCCCTCGAAATATTTTTCTGGTTTCACCCCTGATTCTGCTATTTGAGCGCCCCGAACAAAAAACTCTTCTCCTCCTCGTTATAATTCAACCTATGGATCTGGGGAACGGCTTAGATACTGAATAACGTATCTATTAGTCTAAGAGCCGAGGCCGTTTTTGGCGAGTTATTAGGTAGCGATTCTGCCACTATTTTCCTGATTGTTGAGAATATACTGATCAACAAATCTGGCTTCTCCAAGGGTAGTCTCGGGGAGAAGGTGTTTAACTGCATATATTCGAAGAGGCAGAACAAAATCTCGGGGACAACATCCTGTCAGAACATCGCGAACTGCCCGGTTTTGACATTAGTCATTGTGCGTCGGTTAACAGCCGTGGTACTGCGAGCAGAGTGGCGTAAACTATGTCTCTACTATCGGCGAGAAAACTATAGGCATCTGCCTTTGAAGCTTAACAACTCAGTTGAAAAAAATGCCAGCGCAACAAAAAAACAGTCATTTAAAAGCTGAAAGTGTTCTACGTTAATGAACTTAAAGACGTTTATGTAAAAAAAATTTTGTGCTTAGCAGACTGAAAAATGTAAAAAAAAAGTAAGGATTTTTGGGTACATTTAAGAACAGTCAAGTTTGGACCATCATTTCTTATACAAGCGGCGATGGAAAAAATTTGGAAAAATTCATGAGTATGAGGAAAACTGTTGTGAACCAGTTGCAGTACAGAAATTTAAAAAATAATAAAAATTGTTGCTTAAAAGTACAAAAATGTGCAACTATATTATCTTCAGTTCTAATGCAGATATTAAAGCGATTCACACTGCAAACTGTAATTGATAGGCTCTGTATTTATTCTTAATCATCCGAAAGGATGTGTTAGTCTTCTTTTTTGTGAAAATCGCGATATTTTTAGACATTTTTTTTGTTGGAAAACAAGTGACAGAATGCAGGGGGGGGCCTTTTTTGTTTTACTGCCGACCGCTGGTGCCATTCTTCGGCCCCTAGCTCTGAATGTTTGGATGGCACCTAGCCACGCGTCAAAGAAAGAGATCAGCGGTCGTTAGTAAAAAAAAAACGGCCTCCATCCCTGCTTTCTGTCACCTGTTTTCCAACAAAAAAATGTCTAAAAATATTGCGATTTTCACAAAAAAGAAGACTAACACATCCTTCCGGGTGATTAAAAATAAATACAGAGCCTATCAATTACAGTTTGCAGTTTGAATCGCTTTAATATCTGTATTAGAACTGAAGATAATATAGTTGCACATTATTGTACTTTTAAGCAACAATTTTTATTATTTTAAAATTTTTTCAACTGCAGCTGGTTCACAACAGTTATCCTCATACTCATGAATTTTTTCAATTTTTTTCCATCGCCGCTTCTATAAGAAATAATGCTCTAAACTTGACTGTTCTTAAATGTACCCAAAAATCCTTACTTTTCTTACATTTTTCAGTCTACTAAGCACAAACATTTTTTTACAAAAACGTCTTTAAGCTCACTAACGTAGAACACTTTCAGGTTTTAAACGACTGTTTTTTTGTTGCGCTACCATTTTTTTGACTGAGTTGTTAAGCTTCAAAGGCAGATGCCTATAGTTTTCTCGCCGATAGTAGGTACGCTACTAATCGTCTTCGGAGCACAAGTGACCACTCTGCTCGCAGTGTCAGGGCAGTCAACCGACGCGCAATGACCAATGTCAACACCGGGCAGCTTGCGATGTTCTGCCAGGATGTTATCCCCGAGATTTTGTTCTGCCTCTTCGAATATATGTTTTGATCAATGAGTAGAATGTTACATACAAAATTTGGGTGTTAAAAAATAACTTAAAAATAAACACCTTCTTCCCGGGATTACCCCTGGAGAAGCCACATTTCGTGATCAGTACATTCTCAACAATCAGGAAAATAGTGGCAGAATCGTTACCTAGTAACTCGCCAAAGACGGCCTCGGCTCTCCGACTATATGATACGAGTAGGCGCTCGCTAGTGATGAATTCGACATGATTTCTGCCTGCAGTCCGGATCGGCGAGCTTCGCCGCGTTCACGAAGAAGCTCGCAATGGCAACGTCGTGTTTCCCGGTGGTCTCTCGGCCACTCAGTCTCCGTTCTCGCGAAGCTGACGAAGCTCGCATCGAGCACCCTTGCTCGTAACGCTGAGAAAATCAAAAAAGGAGAAGAGATGGCGAGGAGCGGATTTTACGCTCTTCACGCATGTCGCTCTCAGTCCCTGATTTTTATTGCACCCCCGCGTTTGGTTTTAGTTACTTGACTTACCTGCTCAGCTGCAGGGAAGTATGAAAAATTGACGAAGATTTCATCCATGTATGCTATACGCGTGAGAAAAAATGAATTGGCATCCCATAAAAGAAAAAAGAAAAAATTCGTAAAATTGTAATATAAATAATTAAATAATTTTGGTATTCATAAAAGCTACTTTTATAACTTCAGACATAGATAAAATACTGAATGTAAAGAAAAATACTTGAGAACACACCCAGAGTGTCTAGCGTTTATGAAAAAAAAGTCAGGACTTTTCCATGTTTTTCAGGAAAAAAAGCATTTGTTTAGGTGCCTTTTCTAAAAATGTGTCAAATGCGAAATACATTATGCGCCCCCAAAATCCGATTATATGGGCAAAAACCTTTTTTTGGTAATCGTTCGTTTTACCACTGTGAAAATCACAAAACTGAAATCGAAAATATTTCAAAGTTATCCTTTTATTTATTCCTTTAACTTTAGCGAGTATAATAACATTTTTAGTATACAATAATTAGTTGTTGTTAATATAATTAAAGTGAGTTGAATTCCGTGTGTAATAATCTCTTTTTAAATTATTTATTTTCTACCTATATATTCAAACGAATAGTTATTTTTTAAACTAAAAAAGATCATTTTTCAGTAAATAAATACTTTATCAAAATAGTTGAATTTTTAACCAAAGATAAATATTTAACTAACATGATGAATCTGCAAGCAAACAAATAAATTTTTAACAAAGGAGATCAAATTTGGATAAAAAAACACAAATTTCCAACCTGCAAGATGAAATTTCTACAAATCAGTTGAATTTCCAACCCTGGAATATTATTTTTTTTACCAAAAAGACAAATCTTCAGCAAAATAATTTGATTTCGAAACAAAGAAAAGAATTTTAAATACCTGTAATAAATCTTTAATCAAATAAAAATTTTAACAAGGAAATTCAACTAAAACAGATCAATTTTCAACAAAAAATGGGTAACTATCATATTCAGGTAGAAGTTAAATTAAAATTAAAAAACGAATTTTCCACAAAATATTTAAATATTGAACCATAGATTTGACCGTGAAACAAAGAAATTAGTTTTTAACAAATTTGTTCAACTGTTACCCGAGTAGTTGAATTTTCGTTGTAAAAAAAAAAAAAAAACAATTTTGGGCCAAAAATTGACTAGTTACATTTTGAATTAAAAAAAATTATTTTCTTAACAAAAATTAATCTGTAACGAATAATAAAATAGTGAATATATATAACACAAAAGAGTAGCACTTCTTCATCACATTGTTGGTTTTCAACCTAATAATGAAATTCTTAACTAAAAGTATAATCGTCAGGAGGAAACAACTGTCGAAAATCAATACGAATAAAAGGCCAATAACTTACAAACAAAAAATTATATCAGGGTAATTTTTTAGGATATTCTACTCATATATACTGCAGTAGCTTTCATTTATTGATGAAATATTTTCCTTTGTTTGGGAAAATCCGGAAGCTACAATTTGGCCACATTTGAGAACTTATTAACTAACATCATGGATTTTGTTTATTTCTCAAACAATTGCATTTCTCAAAATTACCCTTAAATAACTTTTCACTCAACAAATTTTAAAAGCAATTATCCTTATTTTAAAAAATAATATGTTTGATATTACCGGATCCAGACGTTTTGCTACTGGCAGTTTTTTGTTTTCTTATTGTTAACTTAGACTCAACCAAAACAGATTAATTTTAAAACGAAAAAAAAATAGATTTTCCTAAAAAGAGTGGAATTTTTAACCAACAAAAATTTGTCCGTCAATAAAGCAACAAAATCTCAACCGTAATGTTTAATTTTCAATCCAAGAAGACGAATTTCCTGCAAACAGTATATAGTTTTCAACAAAAAGATATGAATTTTCAACAAAAAGTTTAATTTTTAAAAACAAAAATATGTAACCTACTAAAATAATTAAATTTTCAACTAAAAATAGATAAATTATCAAGCAAAAATAGAACAGTTATATTTGCAGTTCAAACCTTTATTTTAAACTAAAAAAAATAGAAATTTTCACACAAACTTTCAACCAAAGAAATGCATTTTTTATTGAAACAATGTGTCTTCTACCACAAATATTTAGAAGCTTTCTAAGTATTTTGAAAAGCTTCAAAAGAATACAAAAATTTTATCCAAATTCCCAGGAAACCTAAAAATTCTTTTTTTGTTAAAAAATTATTTTGCAAAATACTAGCATTTTTTTAATGTTCCAAATAATATATGGAAGCTTTTAAAGTAATTTTTTTTCTTTTGCCAGATTTATAAAAAATTGCAGGAAAAATTCAAGTCCCAAGAAAATACCAAAATTGGTAATGGATTCCTGGAAAATTGTTTAATGATTTTTTTTAATTTTTAAGAGTATATTTAAAAAGATTCTAGAACAATTTTTTATATTTAACTGAAGTTTTTTAATTGCTTAAAATAATATAATTTTAAAAATGTAGAATTTTTTAAATTATTTTATAATTCAACATTTTTCCTCATTTTTTCACCCTTCTCCCCTGAAATACGTATTGAAAATATTTTATTTAAAGGTGACGCAAGCCCCATGAAGTGTAATAGATATTTCCAATAAGAAAAAAATTTTTTTTGTAAATTTTATCCAGAATCGTTAATATAAGGTACATCGAGTTGAAACTCAACAAGTGTTTTCACGATTAGCAATAGAATAAGAATAAAAACTTATTTATTAAATATGACCCACATAAGTTTATTTTATACACTTCCAAAAAAAACCCATACGTGAACAATTTCGACCCAGAAGTTAGCTATGCATATTGCATATACATCTGAAACTTGTGAAAAAATACAGTAATAGTTCTAGTGAAAAACTAAAAACAGTCCTAGATACCTCTCAGCAATATCTGCAGGAATTTTATTCATTGTTTTTTAACAATTAGATTGTTATTTAACATTGTTTCTTTATTATAAAGTAAATTATTAGTCGGAAAGAAATTTCAAGTATAACAAAAATTTTAATAATTTGAAAAATTTGTATTACTTTTAAGTAGGCTATTGGGGAATTTTTAATCTCTTTAGCAAATTCTTGTTTTGTACAATAGATATATTGAAGAGGTTTATATCTAGGGCAGGGTCATCATAAATTCGCCCACAATACCTGGGAGTAGCACATAAAGGCGGACGCTTATCTTTTCTTCCACGGCTACCTGGGTACCCTTGTCTTTCACAAGCGTCTAGCCCCTGACTGGCAACTCGTACGCACGATGGGATCGGCGCGCGCAACTCCCAACTCGTAGAAGCTAGGAGTAGAGCTTATCCTTATACTTCGCGTGAAACCTATGAAGGTTTAAACACTTTTTCCAATATGATTAATAAGTATTTGCAGCGGCAGATTATTTACTGTTTAAGCCTCCCCCTGCACACACGCACAGCCACATCGATTTAGATCGACAGCCACATCCATTTGGTTTGGAATTGTTTTCAATGAAGCAGCTAAAATGATTGAAAAATTATAAGAATTGATTTAACTTAGCTCGTGACAAAAAAGTTTTAATTTCATTAATTTATTTAGTCTTAATCGTAGAATTAAAATCATTTTAAACTACACAAGTCGATTGGGTTCAATTGCTCAAAATATAATTAATTCTGATTCATTCAATTATTTTCAATAAAGCAATTAAAATGATTGAAAAATGATCAGAATTGATTCAATTGCATTCGAGAAAAATTATTAAAATTCATTAATTTATTAAATTTTATTCTGCCGTGCGAACTAAAAAGATACATAAGTGACATTACCGCTTGGGTCGACTTTTTCATTGCCAAGTTTAAGAAAATTCAAAACTATAAAAATCGACTGGGTTCAATTGCGCGAAATATGAGTAATTTAGATTCTCCAATCGTTATTAATAACCCAATTACAATGGTTGAAAAGTGATAAAAATTGATTCAATATGATTGGTGAAAAATATATTGAATTTCATTCATAATACAAAATTATTTAAAGCTATAGAAATAGATTGGTTTAAATTACGTAAAATGTAATTGAATCTCATTTCGACAATTATTTTCTATAATGTGAGTAAAGTTATTGAAACGTAATAGAATTTTATTTGATTTATTTATAAAAAAATCTATTTAATTTCATTCATTTTTATTCCTTATTAAAATATAATTAAACTTTATTCAAAATTATTCATATGAAGACGATTGAGATATGAATTATTATTGAGCTATCCAATATTTATTGAAAATATTTAGAAACGATAAAACTTTATTTATTTTAATAAATTTTAATAATCCATTATTATCAGGGTATGTATATCCTTATATGATGGAACGAAATTATAATTCTACCGTTTTGAAAATTCAATGATAAGTCTTAAACTTTTTGTTTATTTACAAAATATTGAGAGATCTGGAAGAATATTTTAATGCCATTTTCGATTGTAAAAGATATATTTCGTTAATTTGAACATTCTAAACTTTAGCTTTTAACTAGTAATTTTGTCAAATCCCGTCAAAATTTTATTATACATGTTAGGGGTTATAATACTTGCAATTAATAAAAATATGTCAATAAGTTACAGAAACATGTACAATCCGATCTGGCAAATACTGTATGCTTTACCAATTTATAATCAGCTGATCCAGCAGCAGTATAGGAAACTGAGAAAAAAGTACTGTCAATCATATGTCACTGCTACGAATAGAAAATCTACACGCGTACACGCGCGCGTTGTTGAATGCCAGATGAGAAGACTTTTGGTTTTGCTTGATTAATTTTTCAGTATCTTTGTTTATACAAATATATTCATACACAAAGATGTTCTAGGGGCGTCCAAGTGTCCTCGAGGGCGCCACACCAACAGGGGCGAGGGTGGGCGGGCACCCTGAGGGTCCACACCGGTCCGCCGCTGAGTATTTGCACATATATATATGTGAGTTTTGAAATATTTATGCCTACGGCAAATATTGCTCAGGGTTTCAGCTAAATATTCGATGATATAGAATTCTTAAAACTGCATAAATAAAGTATTATACATTTTATAAATCCAATATATGTTTTAAAACCGAATTAAAAAACAAAGTTTTTGCAGAATTAAATTGTTGGACAAATTATCATTTTAAATAATTATCCTACCCTGACGCTATTTAAATACGGAGAAACCTGTTGCTGCAATATTTCCTAAAAATCAGACTAGATTTTACTATTTTTAGTTTGCAATGGAGGGACATAGCGGAACTTTTGTAATGTTTACTATTTCCAGTAGTAACTAGTAACTGCATGCCGAACTACAAAATTCATTGGAATAAAATTTAAAAATGTTACATTTATTTCAAAAAAGGTTTGCAGTATTTACTAAGCTCTGTAGTAAACCAGCAAGCAATGTATTATTATAGCCACTTACTAATTTCAGGAGAAGATTCTAAATTTCTTGCATTAATATCTAAAGAAGATTGGAATATTCGCAAAGGACTATAATAACGTTCAGACTGTCTTATTATAGGACGTTGAACTCTTTCGCACTTATATTTCATTAAATTGCAATTGCACAGCTGGTGGGAATCGAACACGGTTCTCTAACGCGACAGCACGGTGATATTCCATGCTGCTAAACTTGATAATGCTATCCAGAAATTTATCGCCCTTATGAAGTAAATGCTAGCACTCAAATTGATTTCCATTAAATTATTCAATAATTGTTCACAGTGATGGCATTTTAAAAATTCTAAGCACTAGATCTTAACGTAATCAAATATCCTAATATCGAGGTTTTAAAATAATTTTTCGCTCACTGTGAAAAATTTGTTTTTCAATTGTAACCTTTCGAATTATCCTAATTTATTGTGATAATGATCTTTGCATCAAACCAAATTGAATGATTGATAAATTTGAGGAATTTCAATAGAGCGTTGGTCGGCTGACATTGTTTACGCTCGGCTGCACTCGGTCCAACGCTAGACTCGCTTACTAAGTCACTTACTTCTGAATTTGTCGCACTCCATAATAAAAAAAAAAGAAAGTTTATAGTATAATTCATATTCCTACAGACAATAGCAATTCCTCATGTAAATTTAGTCTTTTATGTTATTTTAGGTACTCATTACTTCTACTCTTTTTATATAATTTAATTATGTCTCCGCTAATTTATCCTATCTAGGATTTTACTATAAAAAATACTAAGACTTCATATTATCAATAGGAAAATTTCATATAAAAATAGCATAGCTTACGATTATTGTATTAAAATATACCTTCGCCTTGGTATATATAATATATCGCCTTGGTCCCTCGATTGTAACCTAATTTAATCATTTTTTTAGTACAAAGTTTCTCAGTGAACGCTTCCGATATTTCATGACATTTGAAAAAAATCATAATGGAAAATAGTGGGAATGTGTATTATAGATACAGATGAAAATGTGACATAAGTAAACAATTCCATTTTATTTGATTTATTTTTTATCTTACATATCATATGTACGTATGTATGTGCGATGTATGTATGTATGTATTATGTATGTCTTATGTATATCTACACTTTTATTCATATTTGTAAATAAATGAAATACGAGTGTATTATAAGATATGTGAGATAAAAAATAAATCAAATGAAATGGTTTACTTGCGTTACATTTTTATCAGTATCTATAATACACTTTCCCACTTATTTCAATTGTAATTTTTGCAATTGTTATGAAATATCGGAAGCGTTTGAATAGCATTCAGGGCAGGGACATTATTTATAATGATAATTTGTTTAACAATTTAATTTTGTGAAAAATTTGTTTTTTAATAAAGTTTTTAAAGATATATTAGATTTATAAAATTTATAATACTTCATTTATGCAGTTTTAAGAATTCTATATCACTGTATATTCCCGTGCAGAAATCGCCCGATTTCAAACGTAATACCGATCTGGCCCCGATAGGATTTCCCGATCTGGCTTGGTAGAACTATGTGGCCCATACCTGCGCCCGACCGGGCCGGACCGATTTCCTACTGAAGCGCCATCTCCATGTGCTCGCAGAACTAGTTCTGTTTGATGTTTTCTGATAGTGCAGTGAAATTTGTATACATACTACTCGTTTATAATATTCTATTAATGATTAAAAATGCAAAGGCGAGTAAGCCACGTTTTCGGAGACACCAAACACCAGCCAGTATCAGTGATCTCAGATTTTAAACGAGGTACACTCCAATACTATCACAGGTCTATGTCCGTGTGAAGGTAGTAGGAGACGATGTACATGACTGGGTTGCGCGCGCAACCCATTTCTCCTCTTTTGAATTTGAAAACTCGAAGGTGCACGATTATCGGTCGGAACATTTCGGTGGTTCTATTTATATCTCTATTTTCTATCCACTTTTAAATAAAATGAAGAGATTGGAATTTTAATATTTCCAGATTTCGATGTGATTCTCATGATTTGAATAATTCGCGCGCCTCTTTATATGCGTATATTTTGAGGTTATGTTATTTCAAGTATAAA
>NC_046661.1:26656033-26662762 GCF_010883055.1 Belonocnema kinseyi
CACACCAAACCCTTTTAACCTTTTACGCCTCTGCCAGAAAAACAACACGAGCTATATAGTCAAAACTGTGAACATATGATCGTGACGAGTGTACCAACACAATACAACAAAGAAAAAATTTAAAACTTGAATGTACGTAGCATGCGAAAATTGAAAAGTCACCTTACTTTTTGAACACACCTCGTATATGTATATATATACATACATATTATTAATGCTAATATTATAATTATGTTATATTATAATAGTCTTATTTATATCTTGATCCGCATTTGAAGGAAATTAAAAATTTGCAATTTTGGAATTCATCTCGTTTGGATAAAAACTCAATTATTTGGTTGAAAAGTTTAACTCTTTGATTGAAAACTCATATTTTTCGCTTAATAAATTCAACTTTATGCAGATAATTTGTCTTTTTAACTTAAAAATTAAATAATTTTGTTGAAAATTAATGTATTTTGGTCGAAAATTCATCTTATTGGTTGACAATTTAACAACTTTCATGAAAATTCATTTTTCCTGTTAAAAATTATTTAACATTATCTGAAAATGTAACTATTATAGGATTGATTAAAAATTAATCGTATATATTATGTTGAAAAATCGTTTTTTTATAGAACATTAATCATCGTGGTCGAAAATTCACCTTTGTGTGAAGTAATTGAGTTCATGAGTGTAGTCCTGAATATGTGTGCGTGTTTTGAATGACGAGGTCCTTTCCAATTTGATAAGGAACCAGTATTACGAACGATTGCGAGCGATATATAAATTTGCCAAAAGCCAAATAAAGAGAGAGAGAGAGTAAGATTTCAATGCCAAGTTATCGGCGAGCACAGAGAGCAGAGCTTTGCCGACCGTAAACGCAAACACTACTTTATAGTATGTTCTTTTTAATTTAATCTTTTAATAAATGTTCGTACTCTTTTAATGTGTAGCTTCTAAATTATTCGCTAAACTACCATCCAAGCCCCCATCCTTGACATTACAATCTCAGAAGTGGGATGGTACCGGTCGCGTTTATTAAATTGATTCGAGAAAATTGAAAACGTCCGGTAACTTTGTGTTCGGACGCTCTCGAATTTGAACTTAACAGACGCGCAACGGATTACGCGAGTGTTTTTTGTGTGATGGCTTTCCAGCTTTGTGTCTACGGTCAGGCCTATTGTAGACAAAAGCTCCAGTGCTAAAGTGCACCATTCCATTGTGAAAATTATTGTTTTGTGCGAAATTTGAGAGACAGGATTAACAGTGAAAGTGACAATATGGTGGTGACTCTTGATGAGTTGACCGTTGTTGAACTGAAAGACGTTCTACGATGGTTAAATCTAACTACGTCCGGCAACAAACCAGAATTGATGTCTCGTATTTACGAAAACGATACAGAGGATACGTGGGTGAATTATCTAGGAGGAAAAAATGCTTTCGGTGACGGCAGCCCTTTAGAGAACAAATCTACAAGCTTCGAGAAAAGAAAATGATGCGCTAATGGCGGAATTAGAGAAAGCCAGAGGCGAATTTCAACCATTAAAACCTGGCACTGTGGCGCACAAAAGCAATCAGGATCAAGAAGAAGCATTGAGGGCAGTTCGAGCCGAAAGAGAAGCACTCTCTAAACAAATGGAGGCGATGCAGCGTGAACTAGCCGAATTGCGAAGTTCTGAAAATCCAGAAGTGTCTAGAAATTATGAAGAAGTCTCACAATTCGCCATATTGGAAGCAGAACGACGAGCTCGCGAAGAAGATGCTCTACGATTGGCTGATTTACAGCGCGAATTGGCGATACGCAGGGATGAATTGCGTACGCGTACGCCATCGGCAAGTGATCTTAGAACGCAGAAAATCAATATTTTTTCGATTGGAGAGTTGCTGAGTCATTTTGATGGAACAAGTGGTGTCTTTGACAGTTGAAAGCGTCAACTTACAATATTAAAAACAACTTACAATCTGGTTGAAGATATCACGAGAGTACTTATTGGATCGAGGCTCAAGGGTAAAGCTTTAACGTGGTTTCATTCGGGACCTGAACACATCGAAATGACGACCGACAACTTGTTGGTAAAATTAGGCAAGATATTCCACCAGCGCCGGAACAAAGTCTTGCTGAGAAAGCATTTTGAAGAGAGGATTTGGAAACGAGGTGAATTGTTCAGCGAATACCTTCACGACAAAACAATTTTGGCAAATCGTGTTCCAATTGATGACACTGAGCGAATAGACTACTTTATTGACGGAATACCAGATCCGATATTGCGCAACCAGGCGCGCATACAACGTTTTGAATCCATAGAAACGTTATTGTCTGCATTTGAGAAGGTGTCTCTGATTTCTAAGTAGTCGTCATCAGATGAGAAACCTAAACCCTACCAGAAAGATTATAAGGCGGCTGTGAAGCCCGATGCCAAGGAGGAAACTTCAACCCAGCGCAGGATGCGTTGCTATAATTGCAGCAAGTGGGGTCACGTATCTTCCGAATGTGACCAGCCGGAACGCAAGAAGGGTTCCTGCTTCAGGTGTGGCTCAACCGAGCACGCTATCAGGGATTGACCACGACGAGATCAGCGCTCTTTACGAGAGCAATCTTCAGCTAAAAATTCCGAGATAGCCAACAAGATTGGATAGTGGAAGTCCAATAAGCTTTATAAAAAAAGATGTGTTAATCCTGATGTAATCCAGAAAATTGATAAACTTAATTGTGAGTATTCTGGTATAAATGATTCGAAAATAAAAATTTTTGGATTTGTAAATTCTAAGCCTACAAATGGAGGGTTGATTAGAGATATTAATTTATTAGTCGTTGATGATAATACAGTGAAATTGCCAGTTGCTTTGGGGTGCGATTCATTAAGAAAATTTGGATTTAAATTGGTCGATTCAGGTAAAGCTATTGAAGAAATTGTTCAAGAAATTCTGAATATTGATACTGACGCGATAAAATTTGAAAAAAAAACCGAATGCCTTAAAATATAAGAGGGAATTTCTGCACGAGATCAAGATAAGCTCAGAATCTTATTTTTCGAGGAATATGTTATTCCTGATAGGCCCAAAAAATCCAAGGTTGAAGCTGAAATTAAAATAAATTAGAAAGATCATAAACCCTTCCAATTTAGCCCTAGAAGATTGTCCCATGCCGAGAAAAATGATCTAAAAAATATTTTAGACAGTTTGATTAACTTGAAGCGTATCAAACCGAGTGAATCCGAATACGCATCCCCTATTGTTTTAGTGAAAAAGAAAAACGGTGAACCACGTATGTGTATAGTTTATCGTACGCTCAACAAGCATATTATAAAAGATAATTACCCACTGCCTTTAATTGATGATCAACTCGATGTTCTGAATAATAAAAAGTTCTTTTCAAGATTAGATCTTGAAGATGGGTTTTACCATATTTCGATTGCGGAGGAGTCTCAAAAATACACGTCCTTTGTCACTCCGTTGGGCCAATTTGAGTTTTTATGCCTACCATTTGGTGTAAAAACAGCTCCTTCTCGTTTTCAAAAATTTGTCAACAATGTATTTAAAGATTTAATTAATTCTGGTGATCTAGTGGCATATATGGATGACATATTAGTAGCCACAAAAACGCTTGAGCACCACTTTGCAATTCTGAGAAAAGTGTTCAAACTTTTGGTGGAAAGTAAAATGGAGCTTCGTCTGGATAAGTGTGAATTTCTATGCGCCAATATTGATTTTTTGGGTTATGAGATTAATGAGGATGGTATTGGTCCAACAGCTAAGGGTATTGAAGCTGTGTTGAATTTTCCCGAACTCAAAAATGTAAAAGGTGTACAGAGCTTTTTGGGTGTTGCGCAACATTTTCGGAAATTTATCGAAAAGTTTTCAATTTTTGCAAAACCTCTGTACGATCTTTTACGAAAGGGTGCAGAATTCGAACTTGGAGAAGAACAACTTAGATCATTTAATTTTCTAAAAAAAATTTACTTTGATTGAATTTTGGCGATTTATGATCCTAAGGCTGAAACAGAATTGCATGGTGACGCGAGCTCTCATGGATTTGGTGCTATTCTAACGCAACGAAAAAAGGATTTGAAGTTTCATCCGGTCTTTTATTTTTCGAAACGCACGACTGAAGTAGAAAGAGGGTATCATAGTTTTGAGCTTGAAATGATGGCCATTGTTTACGCGTTGCGAAGACTTAGAGTGTATCTCCATGGAATTGAATTTAAAATAGTAACAGATTGTAACGCATTAACATTGGCTTTAAAGAAAAAATACATTAACGCTAGGATATATAGATGGGTGATGGAACTTCAAAGTTTTGATTATACGACTGAACATCGTGAGGCAAGAAGGATGACGCATGTAGATGGGCTCAGTAGATGTAACATGATATGCATTGTTAACGACAATTTATTTGAAATGAATCTCCTAATTGCACAAAATAAAGATAATTGTATTGTCGATATTAGAAAGAAAATTGAGGACAGGCAGGATAAATTGTTGAGGTTAAGAAACGGTGTAATTTATCGAAAAGCGGATAATGGTAACACGATTTTGTTCTATGTGCCAAATTCTATGGAAAAAATCTAATTTTTAAATACCATGACGAACTTGGTCATCAGCGAATCGCAAAAGTATATGAAACTCTACGAAAAAGTTATTGGTTTCCGGATATGAAAAATAACATTGCAGATCATATCAAAAATTGCTGCAAATGCATTGCGTTTACACCGACTTCTGGTAAAGCTGAAGGGAAGGTCAAGATGATCCTACAAGGCGATAAGCCGTTTGAAATTGTACACGTGGATCATATTGACATTTTCGACTCGACGGTAAAATCAAAGAAGCACATTTTAGTAGTAATCGATGCTGCTTTCACTAAATTTACAAAATTGTACCCGACAAAAACCACGAAATCGATGGAAACAATTGGGTCTTTAAAAAAGTATTTTTTAGATTACAGCAAACCACGAATTTTAACATCTGATTGCGGAACATCTTTTACTTCGCAAGAGTCTCAGGACTTTTTTATGGAATACGACAATAAGCACCAGAAGGTCGCGACTGGGTCTCCGCAAGCGAATGGGCAAGTTGAAATTGTCAATAAAGTCCTAGGACCCATGTTAGGAAAATTAAGTGATCACGACTGCGGTAGGGAGTGGCCAAAAGTTCTAGCGGAAATCGAATTCTCTATAAATAACACTGTACACGTATCTACAGGCGAGAAGCCTAGTAAATTGTTGTTTGGTTTACGTCAACGTGGAAAGGTTAGTGATTATGTAAAGGAATTTATGGACAATAACATAAACAAAAACGATAGGGATTTGATTGCACTACGTGCCAAAGCCGATGCTAAATTACGAGAGGCACAAAATCGATACACTGACAATGCTAATAAGAAGCGAAAAGACGCGCATGAATATCAGGTAGGCGATTATGTCATGCTAAGAAATTTTGATTCGAGGGAGTCTGTCCCAAGCTAATCCCTCGTTTCAAGGGACCATATAAGGTTATAAAAATTTTGCAAAACGATCGATATGTCGTTGCGGATAACGAAGGTTTTCAAGTGACCCAGCGTACATACGAAGGTGTGTGGGAACCAAAAAATATGCGACTCTGGTGTCCAAGTAATTAAATGTGTATGATTGTGTCCATAAATGTACGTATCATTGACGTTTTTTAGCATGCTTCCGAGGACGGAGCAAGCCAGGATTGGCCGAACAATAAAGTAACAGCAATATTTACCATAAGCATAAATATTTTATAAATCACATATTTATGTGCAAATACTTAATAATCATATCGGAAAAAGTATTTAAAGCTTCATAGGTTTCACACGAAGTATAAGGATGAGCTCTACTCCTGGCTTCTACGAATTGGGAGTTGCGCGTGCCAATCCCATAGGGCCTACGAGTTGCCAGTCAGGGATTAGACTCTTGTTTGTCTTTCCAATGTGCATGGAACGACACTACATACGACCCAGAAGTTAGCTATTCTGAAAATTAAACGTTGAATTAAAAATACTGCAATAGTCCTAGCGTATTAGTTGGAAAGAATTTTCAAGTACTAACATATCTCTAGGGTTTTTTTTAATTTGTTCTTAAAAGTTAATTAAAAATACTATTCTCACAAATAAAAAGCATAATGATTAGTCTTCGACCTAAATGTGGGTTTCCGTATAGGCGACTGAAGTCTAGCTACTATATTTGTATGAAAAAAGTCGCTCGATTAGTAATTTTGAAGATTTTGAACACAAAATTTAGAAGCTTTCTGAATATTTCTAAAGGCTTGAAATAAATAAAAAATTGTTGTCAAAATTCCTAGGAAAACTAAAAAATTTGAATAATTAATTTGAAAAATATTTCACAAAATTTACAAAACTTTCAAAATACAGTCTGGAAGATGTTTAGGCAATTTTTTAAGTTTGTAGAATTTTCAAAAAATTGTGAGAAAACATGGAGTTCCAAGATAACAACATTTGCATTAGATTATATCATATTAAGTGAAGAATAAGTAAATTAAAGTAATAATAAGTCAATTGAATTAGATTAAGAGAATATTTAAAAAGATTTTATAACAAATTTGGATTTATAAATTAATATTTTGAACTTAACATTGTTTAAAATTATATAATTTTAAAAATTGATAAATTTTTGGATTAAAATCAATATTAAAATCAATATTATTAAATATATTTTTTTTTAATTAGCATGTTGTGGTTAAGGTTTAAGTTAATTAACACTTTACATGTGTTAAGATAATATTTTA
>NC_046661.1:26662862-26664955 GCF_010883055.1 Belonocnema kinseyi
TGAGGTGTCTAGAACGATGACTCTGGGATACCGGGCGACCTCTCAGAGTGCGCAACATCTTCATGTCAACATGCTCCCTCGTGGGAACAACAATGACAACACCAACCATAGTTGTAAGTGCGTTACAAATCAACAGAACGCGCAGGGCTCCCGACAATGGGTCGGCCAACAATGCCAACCACACTAGAGCTGGGGGAGCCAATCAAAATGGATTCAATGCGATGAATCGGCGGAATCCCGGGGCCTTTAGGTGGACGGAGCGACTAAATCACGACTCGCTAGAGTGCTACAATGCGAGTGTGGGCCCTGTACGGGGTTACATGACACGGCTGCATGCTCTGTGGTGCGAGAAACACCCGGAGCTATCGCACTTTTCGCAGCAACGTCTGCGAAGTCATTCCGAACTACTCCGAAAAAGAGATATGTAAGCGGAATGCCTACTCTACCACCGCTAGAACAAGTCGGCAATGGAGAAATAGAGGCGACTCTAAGACCAACCGCGAGCAGGCATCCAGTAGAAGAAGAGCGATGCTTTATGACCCGAAGAATCATCAACACCAAGGTTTCTCTCAAGCCTAAAGATCTGGCTGAAATGGATGACGAGCTTCGTGGACATTTTTCCGAAGAATCCGATCTCTGGGCTATCAATTATTGTGTGTATAATGCAGCGAGAGCTTTGGCCAATGCGAACCGTAAAAGAAAACCAATGGTTGATCATAAGACCAAAAGACGAATGCATCAACTTACCCTGAAGATAGGCTGGGCAAGACAGTACGCGTCCCGCATTCAATGTGATATTGACTACATCACATCTGGCAGGAATTTTACCACCAAGGTTCGAAATTTCGCGCCCGAACTCCGGACCCGTTATCACACACTTAACAAGTCAAAGCTGCAGACCATCAGGCAGCATATTGTTGAGAGAAAACGGATACTATCTGACGTTAAGAGAAGTCTAGAGCGAAGGAAGAGGTGGGCCAGAGAAAATCAACAGTTTCTCTCTGACCCATCTCGACTCTTCCAAGACCCTCCAGTTACTGCCGAACACCCATCCAAACCAGAGGAGGTAGAAGTATTTTGGAGAAAAGTCTACGAAGTGCAGCATAGACTGGACGAAGACTCAGAAATTATAAATAGCGTCAAGGAGCTGTGTGATGCTCTCATAACACCTGATAAAGAATGCCCACCCATCACTACAGAGCAGGTGAAAAAAGTATTAAGAGGGATGAAGAACTATTCCGCTCCGGGACCAGATTGTGTCAAGACCTTCTGGAGAAAGGAGTTTCCTTCAATCCATCAGCATTTGGCCCGTATTTTCACCTTATATTTAATGTCGGAAGAGCCAATTTCGGAGTGGTTAGTGGAAGGGTGCACAATACTCCTGCCGAAAATAGGCAACTTAGCTGTGCAGGGTGGACACGCTAGGGCTTACATACATGGCGAGCTGAATGCTACCCGAATTGCATAACAGCAGGGCAGAAGCCATTATACAGGGGTATTTTCATATTTCGCGCCTTTAAAGTTTCATTCGGATTGGCCATTCCGTCATGTCCGTGCATCTTCGGATCAAGTTTATGATATTTTCCATGGTTGCTTTCGAAACTTCAAACGGATACAAGTGTCGAAACAATATAGGTTATGTTATATAATAATTACAAATAATAAAAGTGTTCAATTAATAATGAAGTGAGACATGTAAACTGAGAAGTATAAGTCATTTTTTTATTTGTTAATACCATTATAGAGTAGATGCACAGTGACAAATACTATAAAGTAGTAATAAAATTCTGCGCTTCCAGTGGGCGAAGAGTGAATGGTGTTTAACGCTTATTTTTACTGCAGAAAAAAAGGTATGTTGTGAATAGACAGGATATGTTTCAAATAAAGTGAATGAAATATAACATGCGTAAACTTTAAATTGACATTGCCTGCATTTACTGACAGCGACTAGGGCAAACAGGTGAATCTGAACATAACCGCTTGAAGTTTCCAACGCAACCATGGAAACTCTCATAAACTTGATCCGAAGATGCACGGACTTGACCGAATGGCCGATCCGAATGCAACTTTAAAGGCGCGAAATATGAAAATAC
>NC_046661.1:26665055-26671259 GCF_010883055.1 Belonocnema kinseyi
TTCAGATTAGCACCCGCTCCCGGCGAAATCCTGCGGTTGTCCTTATGACAAATTTTTAATTATATATATATATATATATATATACATACATACATACATACATACATACATACATACATACATACACACATACATACATACATACATAAAGTCGTTTAGTGGTGTTTGGTGGGTGCGTAAAAGGAAACCAATTTAAAAATTTACATTTTAACCATTTTTTTATTATAAACCATAAAAAAACCATGTTTTTTGCATTTTTCTCGAAAAGCAACTGGAAAACCCCCCAATCTGACTTCAGATTCTGATTCAGCGACGAAAAATACATTAGAATACACCTGTCTGGTGATCTGCTCAGGATACTTTTTTTCATTTTGTGGGCCTGTGTAATTTATATTTTAAAAAAATTAAAGTTTGCTCAAATTTGCTATACTTGTGCCCATTTGTGCAGTAAACGGCTTTTCAAGCAACGAAAATCACTGGCACAATTTTGATAAAACTTTTATTTTTGCTGATACCTAAACTTGTTATGGGCGCATTATGAACAGTTTTTGTTGGCGGTTAAAAGAAATACACCATTTTGTATTACAGTTTGAAGACTCATAATTTGAGATAAAAATTCATCGCTTTCTTAGAAAATGTAACTATTTTTGTCAAATGAGTTTTTTTTGTTGACATTAATTTTTTTAACTAAAAATGTAACTATTTCAATTGAATATTCCCCTATTGTAATTTAAAATTTAGTTGTTTGGATCAATATTAATTTTATGAACTGAACATGTAACTATTCAATTTTCAATTCAGAATTTTAGTGAAAAATTCATCATTTTTGTTGAAAAATAATTTTTTTAACTGAAAATTTAACTATTCCATTTTTGGTTGAAAATTGATCTTCCTTAATTCTTAGTTGGAAATTCAACTATTTGGTAGCAAAATTGCCCTCTTCAGTTGAAAATTCATGTATTCTTTTTAAACCTGATTTTTTTGGTAGAAAACTAATCTTTTTGTTTTAAAATTAATCATCTTGTTGTAAAATTCACGTTTTGGTTCAAATTAAACTATTCCAGTTTAAAACTAAATCCTTTTTTTAAATTTAATCTTTTTAATTTGAAATTCATCTATTCAACTTACATATGCAATCATTTTAGTTAAAAATTGATCTCTTTGGTTGAAAATTCAATTATTCTAGTAAAAGCTTCATAATTTTAGCTGAAAAATCATAACTTTGTTTGAAAATTTAACCATTTAAAAAAAATTTGTTTTGATTGAAATTTATGTATTTTAAAAATGAAAATGTAATTATTCCAATTTAATATTCCATTATTTCAGTTAACATTATAGCTCTTTGGTTAAACATTACTTTTATATACAAAAATTTAACTATTTAAAATTTGATTAACAATTTATCTTTTTTGTTGAAAACTCATCTTTGCGGTTTAAAATTCATCTATTTCAGTTGAAAATTCATTATTTCAGTTAAAAATGCTTCCCTTCTGTTGAATTTTGTTGTTGAAATTAATTAACTGAAAATGTAACCATTCAAATCAAAACTGAGATATTTTCGAGGAGCTGCCTGTTTGTTCGCAGGTAATAACCGATAATTCGACAGTGCAACAAAAGGCTAGCGGTTGAAGTCTTAAGGGCGAGCGTCATGTATTCCGCACTTCCGTTTATTCCGAAACGTGTCCACTCAGAAATCAGACTATGCTACTTTTACCTGAGTTCACGCTAACCCCCTCCCCCCAACCCGAGATTGAGAGAACCGAAGGAAATACGAAATTGTATCATTATTTTAAATGTGGTGTTGCACAAACCAAACTGTTTTGTCTTAAAGTCTTCAAGCAGAGATGATATGATCGAGAATCACTCACTTTTTGTTGCTAAAAAATTTGCAGATTTAAAAAAAAAATATATTTTTAAGAGAAGCCTGCATTAAGAAATACATATTATAATATTTATATTCGACACAACAAATTCAATTTTATAACTATTCTAAGCGTGGTTTTGCACAAACGAAACTGTTTTGTCCCAAAGTCTTCAAGCAGAGAGGATATGATCGAGAATCACTCACTTTTTGTTGATAAAAAATATTTAGATTTAAAAAAAAAGTTATTTTAAAGAGAAGCCTCCATGAAGAAATACATATTATAATATTTATATTCGACACAAAAAAATGCAATTTTATAACTATTCTAAGCGTGGTTTTGCATAAACAAAACGTTTTTGTCTCAAAGTCTTCACGCAGAGATGAAATGATCGAGAATCACTTACTTTTTGTTGATAAAAAATATGTAAATTTAAAAAAAAAGAATATTTCTAAGAAAATCATGCCTTGAGAAAGATTATAATATTTAGTACTCAATAAACAAAAATGCAATTTTATCATTATGCTAAGCGTGGTTTTGCACAAACAAAACTTTTTTGTACAAAATTCTTCCCTCAGAGATGATTTGATCGAGAATACATTGTAAAACTATGTTCTTATAATTTGTAATATTTTTCCATTGTAAAGAGCTTCGAATTGTACAATCAATTTAGAAATTTAGCGATGTGATAATCTAATGTCATTATTTTCCAAACAAGCAAACACAAGCAGAAGTTTCGTCTCGCTAAAGGTCTAAAGGAATGTCTCCACCTTACCGACATTACAGTTTTTGCGGTGATAGCCTTAAATTCGATTTTTATGCTGATTATCAAAACATACGTTAAAGTATGAATTAATAAGACATTAAACACTACATTACGAGTTCATTAAATTATAAATACAGGAAATTAATTATATATTCTTAACTATCGATCTGTGATACAAGAATAGATCAGCAGTTACCAGTGGTGGTAAATCAAGGAACTAAAAAACCGGTTTTTCTACACTATTTCGCTTGATTTATTTTGTTTTGGTATGTGCAAAACGGCTTGTAAATAACAGCCCTATCCGACTCTCCGTATTTCATCTACAAAAGCTTCCGACCTTATTGCTATGAGTTTCTATGTGCGAAATGTAGCCGCGTGGCGGCGCTTCTCGCACGTGCCCCTACTTTAACATGCTAGTAAGTGGGAAATTTGCTTAAAAACAATAATATTTATATAATACTTTATAAAATGTAAGCCTAAAGCGTTTACAAGAGTACGAAAATTCAAAGCGGTTGATTGGAGTAAGAATAAGTATCACAATTGAGTGGGCAAAGAAAAAGAAAAAATACGGTGAAGTGCATTGCTCCAAATTATCAATCTGCCCTGGCGGACCGAAGGAACTGAATGGAGCTTCTACAAAGTACCCGTTAAGACCGCATTGGGTCCCTATTCGGTTCCTTTTTAAAAAAGTCGAAAAAGTAGCAAAATCAACTTTTAAATTCTTGAAATTCGGATTCTACGTTAAAATTCACTATAGAAGGTCACGGAATAATCGAAATAGTTTGTTTTTTTCAACGGTAAAAAGTTAAAAAAAAATATAAGACGTATAACGCCTGTTGATTGCAAAACTAAGAGGCGATTCGTTTGAAGTGTAGCAGTCAACAGGCGTTATACGTCTTATATTTTTTTAAACTTTATACCGTTGCAAAAAAACTATTGCGATTATTCCATGACCTTCTATAGGAAATTTTAACGTAGAATCCGAATTTCAACAATTTAAAAGTTGAATTTGCTCTTTATTCGAGTTTTCAAAAAAGGAACCGAATGGGTTCTTTACAGGTACTTTGTAGAGGCTCCATTCGGTGCCTTCGATCCGCCAAAGCAGCTACCATTCGAGTCGCGATGACGGCGAAAAAATTCATTCTTTCAAATCGCTTCAAAATTTAGTTGATATATATCAGAAAAAAATAAATAGCGAAGATTTTTTTAGTAACAGCTGACGAGTTTGTTTGCGAGAAACATTTTTTTCCCGATGATATTGTCTGAAAAAGGGGAGTGAAGGATCCTACTAGAAAATGTTATAGCATCAGTATGTATAAACTATAACCAATTTATTTATAATACTTTATTCGAATAAAATTTTAAAAATGAATCAAGAGATACAATTTTCAATTTTAATTGCTTAATTTCAATTTCCGAATTTTAGCATAAAAATAGCTGTCTTTCCCCGGCTGTGGCTGTTCCTCATCTGGTGATTATATTTGTTCTTCAGTTGAACTCCTTTTCGTTCAGGAGGATTTTTTGTTTAAAAAATAAGGAAGCAATTAAAAATAAAGATGAATAAAATTTTTACATCTGGTCTTCTGATCTTTTATTGTTGTGGAACTCATTATAGACCTATAAGGATTTTCCTATAATGAATTTCCTATAATTTTTTCACAATTACAGGAATTATGATTGGAATAATTATAGAAAAAAATGTAGGAAAATAACTATGGTAATTAATAATATTAAAATCATTATTGCAAAAAGTAGAAGGACTTATAAATCAATCATTTATTTTGAACTGCTCACACAATAGTACATAAAAATGGACATATTTAAAGAAGCTTTGTTTAAGAATAAAGGTTAAATCAAACTTTAAAGCTATGGGTATCTTCTACTTTTTGCAATAATTATTTCAATATTTCAATGTTATTAATTTATATAATTATTTCACTATAATTTTTCCTATAATAAATCGAATAATTATTCTTATTAGTAGTGATAAAGCCGTGCCAAAATTATAGTAATTTTATTATAGGAAAATATTTATAGGCCTATAATGATTTTTCTTTACTTGCACTTTTGCCTAAAGGATAGCCAGAAGATCTATAAACTAGTACTTTTTTCTTATTTAATTATTTACTCATTGCTTTTATTTCCAACCCACCGTCACCCTCTCCGCAGCCTCCAAAATATGACCCAAAAATAAAAAAACTACATTTTTACGTATCATGGTTACTTTTTAGCAATTCCTGTCGCCTTTTTTTATACAAACAATTACTAATGAATAATTTTAATATTTCCCACGGCTTTTTAAACAATTTTCAATTGTTTAAAAAATATAAATAATTTAAACAATTATTTGTTCTGAAAAATGTAAAAAATAATTGTATATTCTGATTGAAATGTAATTATTTATCATTTTTTGGAGTATTACCTTTTTCTAAAAATATTATGCAATTATTCATTTTGTTGAATAATTACATAATTTTGATACATTTCTCTTAGTGTTTAATAGATTTCTATTTGTTTAAACAATTTTTATTTGCTCAAGCAGTTCTTTCTCACTAACTAAAAAAATGAAATGAAATAGAACACATGCAATTATGTTTCGGACTGTATACCAATTTAAAAAAGTAGACATTTCTGACTCAATTTTTAGAAATTCTGAAAATGAACAATAAATAATTGTTTAAATAATTACATAATAGTTTTAAAAAAATACACTTTTCCAAACATTAACAAAATATTGCATTTCAATCAGAACATAAGATTATTTTTTACATTTTTTGGAAACAAATAATTATTTAAATAATTTACATTTATTTAAACAATTGAATAATGTTTAAAAGTCATTGTGAATATTCAAATTGTCCATTAGTAATTATTTTTATGAAAAATACGACAGTGATTGCTAA
The DNA here is from genome assembly GCF_010883055.1 of Belonocnema kinseyi. NCBI lineage: Eukaryota > Metazoa > Arthropoda > Insecta > Hymenoptera > Cynipidae > Belonocnema > Belonocnema kinseyi. Next base: position 26,670,587 of record NC_046661.1, read on the forward strand.
AAAGTACCAATAATACGTAAAAATGCAGTTTTTGAATTTTTGGGGGGGCTGCGTAGAGGGTGGAGGGGATAAAAGTTATGAGTATGGTTCAATTTTTCGAAAATTCAAAATGACCCCATGTTAATTAAACAGGATTTTGAAGTGCCCGATGGCACGTGTTAATATTCGAATTTAAAAAAACGAAATATTACAGATTTTCCTTCACAGGAAGTGGAAACTTGGGTGGGGGAAGGGGGGGGGGGTGCCTTGCTCTTTTGAGTGAAAAAAATTGTGCAATTCATTTTTTGAGCACTCTAATATATATATAAAAATTTGTCATAAGGACAACCGCAGGATTTCGCCGGGAGCGGGTGCTAATTTGAAAAATTGCACCCGCTTCCAGCGAGATCGCTGTAAAATTTCAGCCATAACCACGTCTCACAACCGTGAGATAGGTGGTTATAGTCTGTAAAGGAATCAATACGACGATCCAGCAAAAGCCTCGTGGACCCTAAGAACACGGAGCGACCCAAGGACAACCGCCTTCTGCATTTTTCCCGCAAGTGTTCTAGCATATTGTTGACACGCACAAATGCTTTTTAGGCTATTAGCAAGTGAAAGCTTGGCACCTCCAAGAGCGCCGATGATAAGGACGATCAGTTTAACAGAATATTCTGGGTACAATCGTTGCAAC